>NW_027641298.1:0-46847 GCF_949987615.1 Pollachius pollachius
ACCAACAATGTGATTCTGACCTTTCAATTTTGATGTTGCTCAAAACTAATGGAATTCACTCCCAAATGGTGGTTTATGCTTAAATAACCCTTTTGTAAGCATAATAACACGTTTCCATTGAAAGTAACAGAAATATTCACATGTCAAGTTTTTATGTGTGCAAAATGCTTTTCAGAGCGAGAGAAGCACTTTTTGACCAACAATGTGATTCTGACCTTTCAATTTTGATATTGCTCAAAACTAATGGAATTCACTCCCAAATGGTGGTTTATGCTTAAATAACCCGTTTGTAAGCATAATAACACGTTTCCATTGAAAGTAACAGAAATATTCACATGTCAAGTTTTTATGTGTGCAAAATGCTTTTCAGAGCGAGAGAAGCACTTTTTGACCAACAATGTGATTCTGACCTTTCAATTTTGATATTGCTCAAAACTAATGGAATTCACTCCCAAATGGTGGTTTATGCTTAAATAACCCTTTTGTAAGCATAATAACACGTTTCCATTGAAAGAAACAGAAATATTCACATGTCAAGTTTTTATGTGTGCAAAATGCTTTTCAGAGCGAGAGAAGCACTTTTTGACCAACAATGTGATTTTTACCTTACAATGTTGATATTGCTCAAAACTAATGGAATTCACTCCCAAATGGTGGTTTATGCTTAAATAACCCTTTTGTAAGCATAATAAAACGTTTCCATTGAAAGTAACAGAAATATTCACATGTCAAGTTTTTATGTGTGCAAAATGCTTTTCAGAGCGAGAGAAGCACTTTTTGACCAACAATGTGATTCTGACCTTTCAATTTTGATATTGCTCAAAACTAATGGAATTCACTCCCAAATGGTGGTTTATGCTTAAATAACCCTTTGTAAGCATAATAACACGTTTCCATTGAAAGAAACAGAAATATTCACATGTCAAGTTTTTATGTGTGCAAAATGCTTTTCAGAGCGAGAGAAGCACTTTTTGACCAACAATGTGATTCTGACCTTTCAATTTTGATATTGCTCAAAACTAATGGAATTCACTCCCAAATGGTGGTTTATGCTTAAATAACCCTTTTGTAAGCATAATAACACGTTTGAATTGAAAGAAACAGAAATATTCACATGTCAAGTTTTTATGTGTGCAAAATGCTTTTCAGAGCGAGAGAAGCACTTTTTGACCAACAATGTGATTTTTACCTTTCAATTTTGATGTTGCTCAAAACTAATGGAATTCACTCCCAAATGGTGGTTTATGCTTAAATAACCCTTTTGTAAGCATAATAACACGTTTCCATTGAAAGTAACAGAAATATTCACATGTCAAGTTTTTATGTGTGCAAAATGCTTTTCAGAGCGAGAGAAGCACTTTTTTGACCAACAATGTGATTCTGACCTTTCAATTTTGATATTGCTCAAAACTAATGGAATTCACTCCCAAATGGTGGTTTATGCTTAAATAACCCTTTTGTAAGCATAATAACACGTTTCCATTGAAAGAAACAGAAATATTCACATGTCAAGTTTTTATGCGTGCAAAATGCTTTTCAGAGCGAGAGAAGCACTTTTTGACCAACAATGTGATTTTTACCCTTCAATTTTGATGTTGCTCAAAACTAATGGAATTCACTCCCAAATGGTGGTTTAATGCTTAAATAACCCTTTTGTAAGCATAATAACACGTTTCCATTGAAAGTAACAGAAATATTCACATGTCAAGTTTTTATGTGTGCAAAATGCTTTTCAGAGCGAGAGAAGCACTTTTTGACCAACAATGTGATTCTGACCTTTCAATTTTGATATTGCTCAAAACTAATGGAATTCACTCCCAAATGGTGGTTTATGCTTAAATAACCCTTTTGTAAGCATAATAACACGTCTGAATTGAAAGAAACAGAAATATTCACATGTCAAGTTTTTATGCGTGCAAAATGCTTTTCAGAGCGAGAGAAGCACTTTTGACCAACAATGTGATTTTTACCTTTCAATTTTGATATTGCTCAAAACTAATGGAATTCACTCCCAAATGGTGGTTTATGCTTAAATAACCCTTTTGTATCATAATAACACGTTTCCATTGAAAGAAACAGAAATATTCACATGTCAAGTTTTTATGCGTGCAAAATGCTTTTCAGAGCGAGAGAAGCACTTTTTGACCAACAATGTGACTCTGACCTTTCAGTTTTGATATTGCTCAAAACTAATGGAATTCACTCCCAAATGGTGGTTTATGCTTAAATAACCCTTTTGTAAGCATAATAACACATTTCCATTGAAAGAAACAGAAATATTCACATGTCAAGTTTTTATGCGTGCAAAATGCTTTTTCAGAGCGAGAGAAGCACTTTTTGACCAACAATGTGATTTTTACCTTTCAATTTTGATATTGCTCAAAACTAATGGAATTCACTCCCAAATGGTGGTTTATGCTTAAATAACCCTTTTGTAAGCATAATAAAACGTTTCCATTGAAAGTAACAGAAATATTCACATGTCAAGTTTTTATGTGTGCAAAATGCTTTTCAGAGCGAGAGAAGCACTTTTTGACCAACAATGTGATTCTGACCTTTCAATTTTGATATTGCTCAAAACTAATGGAATTCACTCCCAAATGGTGGTTTATGCTTAAATAACCCTTTTGTAAGCATAATAACACGTTTCCATGAAAGAAACAGAAATATTCACATGTCAAGTTTTTATGTGTGCAAAATGCTTTTCAGAGCGAGAGAAGCACTTTTTGACCAACAATGTGATTTTTACCTTACAATGTTGATATTGCTCAAAACTAATGGAATTCACTCCCAAATGGTGGTTTATGCTTAAATAACCCTTTTGTAAGCATAATAACACGTTTCCATTGAAAGTAACAGAAATATTCACATGTCAAGTTTTTATGTGTGCAAAATGCTTTTCAGAGCGAGAGAAGCACTTTTTGACCAACAATGTGATTCTGACCTTTCAATTTTGATATTGCTCAAAACTAATGGAATTCACTCCCAAATGGTGGTTTATGCTTAAATAACCCTATTGTAAGCATAATAACACGTTTCCATTGAAAGAAACAGAAATATTCACATGTCAAGTTTTATGCGTGCAAAATGCTTTTCAGAGCGAGAGAACCACTTTTTGACCAACAATGTGACTCTGACCTTTCAATTTTGATATTGCTCAAAACTAATGGAATTAACTCCCAAATGGTGGTTTATGCTTAAATAACCCGTTTGTAAGCATAATAACACGTTTCCATTGAAAGTAACAGAAATATTCACATGTCAAGTTTTATGTGTGCAAAATGCTTTTCAGAGCGAGAGAAGCACTTTTTGACCAACAATGTGATTCTGACCTTTCAATTTTGATATTGCTCAAAACTAATGGAATTCACTCCCAAATGGTGGTTTATGCTTAAATAACCCTTTTGTAAGCATAATAACACGTTTCCATTGAAAGAAACAGAAATATTCACATGTCAAGTTTTATGCGTGCAAAATGCTTTTCAGAGCGAGAGAACCACTTTTTGACCAACAATGTGACTCTGACCTTTCAATTTTGATATTGCTCAAAACTAATGGAATTCACTCCCAAATGGTGGTTTATGCTTAAATAACCCGTTTGTAAGCATAATAACACGTTTCCATTGAAAGTAACAGAAATATTCACATGTCAAGTTTTTATGTGTGCAAAATGCTTTTCAGAGCGAGAGAAGCACTTTTTGACCAACAATGTGATTCTGACCTTTCAATTTTGATATTGCTCAAAACTAATGGAATTCACTCCCAAATGGTGGTTTATGCTTAAATAACCCTTTTGTAAGCATAATAACACGTTTCCATTGAAAGAAACAGAAATATTCACATGTCAAGTTTTTATGTGTGCAAAATGCTTTTCAGAGCGAGAGAAGCACTTTTTGACCAACAATGTGATTTTTACCTTACAATGTTGATATTGCTCAAAACTAATGGAATTCACTCCCAAATGGTGGTTTATGCTTAAATAACCCTTTTGTAAGCATAATAAAACGTTTCCATTGAAAGAAACAGAAATATTCACATGTCAAGTTTTTATGCGTGCAAAATGCTTTTCAGAGCGAGAGAAGCACTTTTTGACCAACAATGTGATTCTGACCTTTCAATTTTGATGTTGCTCAAAACTAATGGAATTCACTCCCAAATGGTGGTTTATGCTTAAATAACCCTTTTGTAAGCATAATAACACGTTTCCATTGAAAGTAACAGAAATATTCACATGTCAAGTTTTTATGTGTGCAAAATGCTTTTCAGAGCGAGAGAAGCACTTTTTGACCAACAATGTGATTCTGACCTTTCAATTTTGATATTGCTCAAAACTAATGGAATTCACTCCCAAATGGTGGTTTATGCTTAAATAACCCGTTTGTAAGCATAATAACACGTTTCCATTGAAAGTAACAGAAATATTCACATGTCAAGTTTTTATGTGTGCAAAATGCTTTTCAGAGCGAGAGAAGCACTTTTTGACCAACAATGTGATTCTGACCTTTCAATTTTGATATTGCTCAAAACTAATGGAATTCACTCCCAAATGGTGGTTTATGCTTAAATAACCCTTTTGTAAGCATAATAACACGTTTCCATTGAAAGAAACAGAAATATTCACATGTCAAGTTTTTATGTGTGCAAAATGCTTTTCAGAGCGAGAGAAGCACTTTTTGACCAACAATGTGATTTTTACCTTACAATGTTGATATTGCTCAAAACTAATGGAATTCACTCCCAAATGGTGGTTTATGCTTAAATAACCCTTTTGTAAGCATAATAAAACGTTTCCATTGAAAGTAACAGAAATATTCACATGTCAAGTTTTTATGTGTGCAAAATGCTTTTCAGAGCGAGAGAAGCACTTTTTGACCAACAATGTGATTCTGACCTTTCAATTTTGATATTGCTCAAAACTAATGGAATTCACTCCCAAATGGTGGTTTATGCTTAAATAACCCTTTTGTAAGCATAATAACACGTTTCCATTGAAAGAAACAGAAATATTCACATGTCAAGTTTTATGCGTGCAAAATGCTTTTCAGAGCGAGAGAACCACTTTTTGACCAACAATGTGACTCTGACCTTTCAATTTTGATATTGCTCAAAACTAATGGAATTAACTCCCAAATGGTGGTTTATGCTTAAATAACCCGTTTGTAAGCATAATAACACGTTTCCATTGAAAGTAACAGAAATATTCACATGTCAAGTTTTTATGTGTGCAAAATGCTTTTCAGAGCGAGAGAAGCACTTTTTGACCAACAATGTGATTCTGACCTTTCAATTTTGATGTTGCTCAAAACGAATGGAATTCACTCCCAAATGGTGGTTTATGCTTAAATAACCCTTTTGTAAGCATAATAACACGTTTCCATTGAAAGTAACAGAAATATTCACATGTCAAGTTTTTATGTGTGCAAAATGCTTTTCAGAGCGAGAGAAGCACTTTTTGACCAACAATGTGATTCTGACCTTTCAATTTTGATATTGCTCAAAACTAATGGAATTCACTCCCAAATGGTGGTTTATGCTTAAATAACCCGTTTGTAAGCATAATAACACGTTTCCATTGAAAGTAACAGAAATATTCACATGTCAAGTTTTTATGTGTGCAAAATGCTTTTCAGAGCGAGAGAAGCACTTTTTGACCAACAATGTGATTCTGACCTTTCAATTTTGATATTGCTCAAAACTAATGGAATTCACTCCCAAATGGTGGTTTATGCTTAAATAACCCTTTTGTAAGCATAATAACACGTTTCATTTGAAAGAAACAGAAATATTCACATGTCAAGTTTTTATGTGTGCAAAATGCTTTTCAGAGCGAGAGAAGCACTTTTTGACCAACAATGTGATTTTTACCTTACAATGTTGATATTGCTCAAAACTAATGGAATTCACTCCCAAATGGTGGTTTATGCTTAAATAACCCTTTTGTAAGCATAATAAAACGTTTCCATTGAAAGTAACAGAAATATTCACATGTCAAGTTTTTATGTGTGCAAAATGCTTTTCAGAGCGAGAGAAGCACTTTTTGACCAACAATGTGATTCTGACCTTTCAATTTTGATATTGCTCAAAACTAATGGAATTCACTCCCAAATGGTGGTTTATGCTTAAATAACCCCTTTGTAAGCATAATAACACGTTTCCATTGAAAGAAACAGAAATATTCACATGTCAAGTTTTTATGTGTGCAAAATGCTTTTCAGAGCGAGAGAAGCACTTTTTGACCAACAATGTGATTCTGACCTTTCAATTTTGATATTGCTCAAAACTAATGGAATTCACTCCCAAATGGTGGTTTATGCTTAAATAACCCTTTTGTAAGCATAATAACACGTTTGAATTGAAAGAAACAGAAATATTCACATGTCAAGTTTTTATGTGTGCAAAATGCTTTTCAGAGCGAGAGAAGCACTTTTTGACCAACAATGTGATTTTTACCTTACAATGTTGATATTGCTCAAAACTAATGGAATTCACTCCCAAATGGTGGTTTATGCTTAAATAACCCTTTTGTAAGCATAATAAAACGTTTCCATTGAAAGAAACAGAAATATTCACATGTCAAGTTTTTATGCGTGCAAAATGCTTTTCAGAGCGAGAGAAGCACTTTTTGACCAACAATGTGATTCTGACCTTTCAATTTTGATGTTGCTCAAAACTAATGGAATTCACTCCCAAATGGTGGTTTATGCTTAAATAACCCTTTTGTAAGCATAATAACACGTTTCCATTGAAAGTAACAGAAATATTCACATGTCAAGTTTTTATGTGTGCAAAATGCTTTTCAGAGCGAGAGAAGCACTTTTTGACCAACAATGTGATTCTGACCTTTCAATTTTGATATTGCTCAAAACTAATGGAATTCACTCCCAAATGGTGGTTTATGCTTAAATAACCCGTTTGTAAGCATAATAACACGTTTCCATTGAAAGTAACAGAAATATTCACATGTCAAGTTTTTATGTGTGCAAAATGCTTTTCAGAGCGAGAGAAGCACTTTTTGACCAACAATGTGATTCTGACCTTTCAATTTTGATATTGCTCAAAACTAATGGAATTCACTCCCAAATGGTGGTTTATGCTTAAATAACCCTTTTGTAAGCATAATAACACGTTTCCATTGAAAGAAACAGAAATATTCACATGTCAAGTTTTTATGTGTGCAAAATGCTTTTCAGAGCGAGAGAAGCACTTTTTGACCAACAATGTGATTTTTACCTTACAATGTTGATATTGCTCAAAACTAATGGAATTCACTCCCAAATGGTGGTTTATGCTTAAATAACCCTTTTGTAAGCATAATAAAACGTTTCCATTGAAAGTAACAGAAATATTCACATGTCAAGTTTTTATGTGTGCAAAATGCTTTTCAGAGCGAGAGAAGCACTTTTTGACCAACAATGTGATTCTGACCTTTCAATTTTGATATTGCTCAAAACTAATGGAATTCACTCCCAAATGGTGGTTTATGCTTAAATAACCCTTTTGTAAGCATAATAACACGTTTCCATTGAAAGTAACAGAAATATTCACATGTCAAGTTTTTATGTGTGCAAAATGCTTTTCAGAGCGAGAGAAGCACTTTTTGACCAACAATGTGATTCTGACCTTTCAATTTTGATATGGCTCAAAACTAATGGAATTCACTCCCAAATGGTGGTTTATGCTTAAATAACCCTTTTGTAAGCATAATAACACGTTTCCATTGAAAGAAACAGAAATATTCACATGTCAAGTTTTTATGCGTGCAAAATGCTTTTCAGAGCGAGAGAAGCACTTTTTGACCAACAATGTGATTTTTACCCTTCAATTTTGATGTTGCTCAAAACTAATGGAATTCACTCCCAAATGGTGGTTTATGCTTAAATAACCCTTTTGTAAGCATAATAACACGTTTCCATTGAAAGTAACAGAAATATTCACATGTCAAGTTTTTATGTGTGCAAAATGCTTTTCAGAGCGAGAGAAGCACTTTTTGACCAACAATGTGATTCTGACCTTTCAATTTTGATATTGCTCAAAACTAATGGAATTCACTCCCAAATGGTGGTTTATGCTTAAATAACCCTTTTGTAAGCATAATAACACGTCTGAATTGAAAGAAACAGAAATATTCACATGTCAAGTTTTTATGCGTGCAAAATGCTTTTCAGAGCGAGAGAAGCACTTTTTGACCAACAATGTGATTTTTACCTTTCAATTTTGATATTGCTCAAAACTAATGGAATTCACTCCCAAATGGTGGTTTATGCTTAAATAACCCTTTTGTATCATAATAACACGTTTCCATTGAAAGAAACAGAAATATTCACATGTCAAGTTTTTATGCGTGCAAAATGCTTTTCAGAGCGAGAGAAGCACTTTTTGACCAACAATGTGACTCTGACCTTTCAATTTTGATATTGCTCAAAACTAATGGAATTCACTCCCAAATGGTGGTTTATGCTTAAATAACCCTTTTGTAAGCATAATAACACGTTTCCATTGAAAGAAACAGAAATATTCACATGTCAAGTTTTTATGCGTGCAAAATGCTTTTCAGAGCGAGAGAAGCACTTTTTGACCAACAATGTGATTTTTACCTTTCAATTTTGATATTGCTCAAAACTAATGGAATTCACTCCCAAATGGTGGTTTATGCTTAAATAACCCTTTTGTAAGCATAATAAAACGTTTCCATTGAAAGTAACAGAAATATTCACATGTCAAGTTTTTATGTGTGCAAAATGCTTTTCAGAGCGAGAGAAGCACTTTTTGACCAACAATGTGATTCTGACCTTTCAATTTTGATATTGCTCAAAACTAATGGAATTCACTCCCAAATGGTGGTTTATGCTTAAATAACCCTTTTGTAAGCATAATAACACGTTTCCATTGAAAGAAACAGAAATATTCACATGTCAAGTTTTTATGCGTGCAAAATGCTTTTCAGAGCGAGAGAAGCACTTTTTGACCAACAATGTGACTCTGACCTTTCAATTTTGATGTTGCTCAAAACTAATGGAATTCACTCCCAAATGGTGGTTTATGCTTAAATAACCCTTTTGTAAGCATAATAACACGTTTCCATTGAAAGTAACAGAAATATTCACATGTCAAGTTTTTATGTGTGCAAAATGCTTTTCAGAGCGAGAGAAGCACTTTTTGACCAACAATGTGATTCTGACCTTTCAATTTTGATATTGCTCAAAACTAATGGAATTCACTCCCAAATGGTGGTTTATGCTTAAATAACCCTTTTGTAAGCATAATAACACGTTTCCATTGAAAGAAACAGAAATATTCACATGTCAAGTTTTTATGCGTGCAAAATGCTTTTCAGAGCGAGAGAAGCACTTTTTGACCAACAATGTGATTTTTACCTTTCAATTTTGATGTTGCTCAAAACTAATGGAATTCACTCCCAAATGGTGGTTTATGCTTAAATAACCCTTTTGTAAGCATAATAACACGTTTCCATTGAAAGAAACAGAAATATTCACATGTCAAGTTTTTATGCGTGCAAAATGCTTTTCAGAGCGAGAGAAGCACTTTTTGACCAACAATGTGACTCTGACCTTTCAATTTTGATGTTGCTCAAAACTAATGGAATTCACTCCCAAATGGTGGTTTATGCTTAAATAACCCTTTTGTAAGCATAATAACACGTTTCCATTGAAAGTAACAGAAATATTCACATGTCAAGTTTTTATGTGTGCAAAATGCTTTTCAGAGCGAGAGAAGCACTTTTTGACCAACAATGTGATTCTGACCTTTCAATTTTGATATTGCTCAAAACTAATGGAATTCACTCCCAAATGGTGGTTTATGCTTAAATAACCCTTTTGTAAGCATAATAACACGTTTCCATTGAAAGAAACAGAAATATTCACATGTCAAGATTTTATGCGTGCAAAATGCTTTTCAGAGCGAGAGAAGCACTTTTTGACCAACAATGTGATTTTTACCTTTCAATTTTGATGTTGCTCAAAACTAATGGAATTCACTCCCAAATGGTGGTTTATGCTTAAATAACCCTTTTGTAAGCATAATAACACGTTTCCATTGAAAGAAACAGAAATATTCACATGTCAAGTTTTATGCGTGCAAAATGCTTTTCAGAGCGAGAGAACCACTTTTTGACCAACAATGTGACTCTGACCTTTCAATTTTGATATTGCTCAAAACTAATGGAATTCACTCCCAAATGGTGGTTTATGCTTAAATAACCCGTTTGTAAGCATAATAACACGTTTCCATTGAAAGTAACAGAAATATTCACATGTCAAGTTTTTATGTGTGCAAAATGCTTTTCAGAGCGAGAGAAGCACTTTTTGACCAACAATGTGATTCTGACCTTTCAATTTTGATATTGCTCAAAACTAATGGAATTCACTCCCAAATGGTGGTTTATGCTTAAATAACCCTTTTGTAAGCATAATAACACGTTTCCATTGAAAGAAACAGAAATATTCACATGTCAAGTTTTTATGTGTGCAAAATGCTTTTCAGAGCGAGAGAAGCACTTTTTGACCAACAATGTGATTTTTACCTTACAATGTTGATATTGCTCAAAACTAATGGAATTCACTCCCAAATGGTGGTTTATGCTTAAATAACCCTTTTGTAAGCATAATAAAACGTTTCCATTGAAAGAAACAGAAATATTCACATGTCAAGTTTTTATGCGTGCAAAATGCTTTTCAGAGCGAGAGAAGCACTTTTTGACCAACAATGTGATTCTGACCTTTCAATTTTGATGTTGCTCAAAACTAATGGAATTCACTCCCAAATGGTGGTTTATGCTTAAATAACCCTTTTGTAAGCATAATAACACGTTTCCATTGAAAGTAACAGAAATATTCACATGTCAAGTTTTTATGTGTGCAAAATGCTTTTCAGAGCGAGAGAAGCACTTTTTGACCAACAATGTGATTCTGACCTTTCAATTTTGATATTGCTCAAAACTAATGGAATTCACTCCCAAATGGTGGTTTATGCTTAAATAACCCGTTTGTAAGCATAATAACACGTTTCCATTGAAAGTAACAGAAATATTCACATGTCAAGTTTTTATGTGTGCAAAATGCTTTTCAGAGCGAGAGAAGCACTTTTTGACCAACAATGTGATTCTGACCTTTCAATTTTGATATTGCTCAAAACTAATGGAATTCACTCCCAAATGGTGGTTTATGCTTAAATAACCCTTTTGTAAGCATAATAACACGTTTCCATTGAAAGAAACAGAAATATTCACATGTCAAGTTTTTATGTGTGCAAAATGCTTTTCAGAGCGAGAGAAGCACTTTTTGACCAACAATGTGATTTTTACCTTACAATGTTGATATTGCTCAAAACTAATGGAATTCACTCCCAAATGGTGGTTTATGCTTAAATAACCCTTTTGTAAGCATAATAAAACGTTTCCATTGAAAGTAACAGAAATATTCACATGTCAAGTTTTTATGTGTGCAAAATGCTTTTCAGAGCGAGAGAAGCACTTTTTGACCAACAATGTGATTCTGACCTTTCAATTTTGATATTGCTCAAAACTAATGGAATTCACTCCCAAATGGTGGTTTATGCTTAAATAACCCTTTTGTAAGCATAATAACACGTTTCCATTGAAAGAAACAGAAATATTCACATGTCAAGTTTTATGCGTGCAAAATGCTTTTCAGAGCGAGAGAACCACTTTTTGACCAACAATGTGACTCTGACCTTTCAATTTTGATATTGCTCAAAACTAATGGAATTAACTCCCAAATGGTGGTTTATGCTTAAATAACCCGTTTGTAAGCATAATAACACGTTTCCATTGAAAGTAACAGAAATATTCACATGTCAAGTTTTTATGTGTGCAAAATGCTTTTCAGAGCGAGAGAAGCACTTTTTGACCAACAATGTGATTCTGACCTTTCAATTTTGATATTGCTCAAAACTAATGGAATTCACTCCCAAATGGTGGTTTATGCTTAAATAACCCTTTTGTAAGCATAATAACACGTTTCCATTGAAAGAAACAGAAATATTCACATGTCAAGTTTTTATGTGTGCAAAATGCTTTTCAGAGCGAGAGAAGCACTTTTTGACCAACAATGTGATTTTTACCTTACAATGTTGATATTGCTCAAAACTAATGGAATTCACTCCCAAATGGTGGTTTATGCTTAAATAACCCTTTTGTAAGCATAATAAAACGTTTCCATTGAAAGAAACAGAAATATTCACATGTCAAGTTTTTATGCGTGCAAAATGCTTTTCAGAGCGAGAGAAGCACTTTTTGACCAACAATGTGATTCTGACCTTTCAATTTTGATGTTGCTCAAAACTAATGGAATTCACTCCCAAATGGTGGTTTATGCTTAAATAACCCTTTTGTAAGCATAATAACACGTTTCCATTGAAAGTAACAGAAATATTCACATGTCAAGTTTTTATGTGTGCAAAATGCTTTTCAGAGCGAGAGAAGCACTTTTTGACCAACAATGTGATTCTGACCTTTCAATTTTGATATTGCTCAAAACTAATGGAATTCACTCCCAAATGGTGGTTTATGCTTAAATAACCCTTTTGTAAGCATAATAACACGTTTCCATTGAAAGAAACAGAAATATTCACATGTCAAGTTTTTATGCGTGCAAAATGCTTTTCAGAGCGAGAGAAGCACTTTTTGACCAACAATGTGATTTTTACCTTTCAATTTTGATGTTGCTCAAAACTAATGGAATTCACTCCCAAATGGTGGTTTATGCTTAAATAACCCTTTTGTAAGCATAATAACACGTTTCCATTGAAAGTAACAGAAATATTCACATGTCAAGTTTTTATGTGTGCAAAATGCTTTTCAGAGCGAGAGAAGCACTTTTTGACCAACAATGTGATTCTGACCTTTCAATTTTGATATTGCTCAAAACTAATGGAATTCACTCCCAAATGGTGGTTTATGCTTAAATAACCCTTTTGTAAGCATAATAACACGTTTGAATTGAAAGAAACAGAAATATTCACATGTCAAGTTTTTATGCGTGCAAAATGCTTTTCAGAGCGAGAGAAGCACTTTTTGACCAACAATGTGATTCTGACCTTTCAATTTTGATATTGCTCAAAACTAATGGAATTCACTCCCAAATGGTGGTTTATGCTTAAATAACCCTTTTGTAAGCATAATAACACGTTTCCATTGAAAGAAACAGAAATATTCACATGTCAAGTTTTTATGCGTGCAAAATGCTTTTCAGAGCGAGAGAAGCACTTTTTGACCAACAATGTGACTCTGACCTTTCAATTTTGATGTTGCTCAAAACTAATGGAATTCACTCCCAAATGGTGGTTTATGCTTAAATAACCCTTTTGTAAGCATAATAACACGTTTCCATTGAAAGTAACAGAAATATTCACATGTCAAGTTTTTATGTGTGCAAAATGCTTTTCAGAGCGAGAGAAGCACTTTTTGACCAACAATGTGATTCTGACCTTTCAATTTTGATATTGCTCAAAACTAATGGAATTCACTCCCAAATGGTGGTTTATGCTTAAATAACCCTTTTGTAAGCATAATAACACGTTTCCATTGAAAGAAACAGAAATATTCACATGTCAAGTTTTTATGCGTGCAAAATGCTTTTCAGAGCGAGAGAAGCACTTTTTGACCAACAATGTGATTTTTACCTTTCAATTTTGATGTTGCTCAAAACTAATGGAATTCACTCCCAAATGGTGGTTTATGCTTAAATAACCCTTTTGTAAGCATAATAACACGTTTCCATTGAAAGAAACAGAAATATTCACATGTCAAGTTTTTATGCGTGCAAAATGCTTTTCAGAGCGAGAGAAGCACTTTTTGACCAACAATGTGACTCTGACCTTTCAATTTTGATGTTGCTCAAAACTAATGGAATTCACTCCCAAATGGTGGTTTATGCTTAAATAACCCTTTTGTAAGCATAATAACACGTTTCCATTGAAAGTAACAGAAATATTCACATGTCAAGTTTTTATGTGTGCAAAATGCTTTTCAGAGCGAGAGAAGCACTTTTTGACCAACAATGTGATTCTGACCTTTCAATTTTGATATTGCTCAAAACTAATGGAATTCACTCCCAAATGGTGGTTTATGCTTAAATAACCCTTTTGTAAGCATAATAACACGTTTCCATTGAAAGAAACAGAAATATTCACATGTCAAGTTTTTATGCGTGCAAAATGCTTTTCAGAGCGAGAGAAGCACTTTTTGACCAACAATGTGATTTTTACCTTTCAATTTTGATGTTGCTCAAAACTAATGGAATTCACTCCCAAATGGTGGTTTATGCTTAAATAACCCTTTTGTAAGCATAATAACACGTTTCCATTGAAAGAAACAGAAATATTCACATGTCAAGTTTTATGCGTGCAAAATGCTTTTCAGAGCGAGAGAACCACTTTTTGACCAACAATGTGACTCTGACCTTTCAATTTTGATATTGCTCAAAACTAATGGAATTCACTCCCAAATGGTGGTTTATGCTTAAATAACCCGTTTGTAAGCATAATAACACGTTTCCATTGAAAGTAACAGAAATATTCACATGTCAAGTTTTTATGTGTGCAAAATGCTTTTCAGAGCGAGAGAAGCACTTTTTGACCAACAATGTGATTCTGACCTTTCAATTTTGATATTGCTCAAAACTAATGGAATTCACTCCCAAATGGTGGTTTATGCTTAAATAACCCTTTTGTAAGCATAATAACACGTTTCCATTGAAAGAAACAGAAATATTCACATGTCAAGTTTTTATGTGTGCAAAATGCTTTTCAGAGCGAGAGAAGCACTTTTTGACCAACAATGTGATTTTTACCTTACAATGTTGATATTGCTCAAAACTAATGGAATTCACTCCCAAATGGTGGTTTATGCTTAAATAACCCTTTTGTAAGCATAATAAAACGTTTCCATTGAAAGAAACAGAAATATTCACATGTCAAGTTTTTATGCGTGCAAAATGCTTTTCAGAGCGAGAGAAGCACTTTTTGACCAACAATGTGATTCTGACCTTTCAATTTTGATGTTGCTCAAAACTAATGGAATTCACTCCCAAATGGTGGTTTATGCTTAAATAACCCTTTTGTAAGCATAATAACACGTTTCCATTGAAAGTAACAGAAATATTCACATGTCAAGTTTTTATGTGTGCAAAATGCTTTTCAGAGCGAGAGAAGCACTTTTTGACCAACAATGTGATTCTGACCTTTCAATTTTGATATTGCTCAAAACTAATGGAATTCACTCCCAAATGGTGGTTTATGCTTAAATAACCCTTTTGTAAGCATAATAAAACGTTTCCATTGAAAGAAACAGAAATATTCACATGTCAAGTTTTTATGCGTGCAAAATGCTTTTCAGAGCGAGAGAAGCACTTTTTGACCAACAATGTGATTCTGACCTTTCAATTTTGATGTTGCTCAAAACTAATGGAATTCACTCCCAAATGGTGGTTTATGCTTAAATAACCCTTTTGTAAGCATAATAACACGTTTCCATTGAAAGTAACAGAAATATTCACATGTCAAGTTTTTATGTGTGCAAAATGCTTTTCAGAGCGAGAGAAGCACTTTTTGACCAACAATGTGATTCTGACCTTTCAATTTTGATATTGCTCAAAACTAATGGAATTCACTCCCAAATGGTGGTTTATGCTTAAATAACCCTTTTGTAAGCATAATAACACGTTTCCATTGAAAGAAACAGAAATATTCACATGTCAAGTTTTTATGCGTGCAAAATGCTTTTCAGAGCGAGAGAAGCACTTTTTGACCAACAATGTGATTTTTACCTTTCAATTTTGATGTTGCTCAAAACTAATGGAATTCACTCCCAAATGGTGGTTTATGCTTAAATAACCCTTTTGTAAGCATAATAACACGTTTCCATTGAAAGTAACAGAAATATTCACATGTCAAGTTTTTATGTGTGCAAAATGCTTTTCAGAGCGAGAGAAGCACTTTTTGACCAACAATGTGATTCTGACCTTTCAATTTTGATATTGCTCAAAACTAATGGAATTCACTCCCAAATGGTGGTTTATGCTTAAATAACCCTTTTGTAAGCATAATAACACGTTTGAATTGAAAGAAACAGAAATATTCACATGTCAAGTTTTTATGCGTGCAAAATGCTTTTCAGAGCGAGAGAAGCACTTTTTGACCAACAATGTGATTTTTACCTTTCAATTTTGATATTGCTCAAAACTAATGGAATTCACTCCCAAATGGTGGTTTATGCTTAAATAACCCTTTTGTATCATAATAACACGTTTCCATTGAAAGAAACAGAAATATTCACATGTCAAGTTTTTATGCGTGCAAAATGCTTTTCAGAGCGAGAGAAGCACTTTTTGACCAACAATGTGACTCTGACCTTTCAATTTTGATATTGCTCAAAACTAATGGAATTCACTCCCAAATGGTGGTTTATGCTTAAATAACCCTTTTGTAAGCATAATAACACGTTTCCATTGAAAGAAACAGAAATATTCACATGTCAAGTTTTTATGTGTGCAAAATGCTTTTCAGAGCGAGAGAAGCACTTTTTGACCAACAATGTGATTCTGACCTTTCAATTTTGATATTGCTCAAAACTAATGGAATTCACTCCCAAATGGTGGTTTATGCTTAAATAACCCTTTTGTAAGCATAATAACACGTTTCCATTGAAAGAAACAGAAATATTCACATGTCAAGTTTTTATGTGTGCAAAATGCTTTTCAGAGCGAGAGAAGCACTTTTTGACCAACAATGTGATTTTTACCTTACAATGTTGATATTGCTCAAAACTAATGGAATTCACTCCCAAATGGTGGTTTATGCTTAAATAACCCTTTTGTAAGCATAATAAAACGTTTCCATTGAAAGAAACAGAAATATTCACATGTCAAGTTTTTATGCGTGCAAAATGCTTTTCAGAGCGAGAGAAGCACTTTTTGACCAACAATGTGATTCTGACCTTTCAATTTTGATGTTGCTCAAAACTAATGGAATTCACTCCCAAATGGTGGTTTATGCTTAAATAACCCTTTTGTAAGCATAATAACACGTTTCCATTGAAAGTAACAGAAATATTCACATGTCAAGTTTTTATGTGTGCAAAATGCTTTTCAGAGCGAGAGAAGCACTTTTTGACCAACAATGTGATTCTGACCTTTCAATTTTGATATTGCTCAAAACTAATGGAATTCACTCCCAAATGGTGGTTTATGCTTAAATAACCCGTTTGTAAGCATAATAACACGTTTCCATTGAAAGTAACAGAAATATTCACATGTCAAGTTTTTATGTGTGCAAAATGCTTTTCAGAGCGAGAGAAGCACTTTTTGACCAACAATGTGATTCTGACCTTTCAATTTTGATATTGCTCAAAACTAATGGAATTCACTCCCAAATGGTGGTTTATGCTTAAATAACCCTTTTGTAAGCATAATAACACGTTTCCATTGAAAGAAACAGAAATATTCACATGTCAAGTTTTTATGTGTGCAAAATGCTTTTCAGAGCGAGAGAAGCACTTTTTGACCAACAATGTGATTTTTACCTTACAATGTTGATATTGCTCAAAACTAATGGAATTCACTCCCAAATGGTGGTTTATGCTTAAATAACCCTTTTGTAAGCATAATAAAACGTTTCCATTGAAAGTAACAGAAATATTCACATGTCAAGTTTTTATGTGTGCAAAATGCTTTTCAGAGCGAGAGAAGCACTTTTTGACCAACAATGTGATTCTGACCTTTCAATTTTGATATTGCTCAAAACTAATGGAATTCACTCCCAAATGGTGGTTTATGCTTAAATAACCCTTTTGTAAGCATAATAACACGTTTCCATTGAAAGAAACAGAAATATTCTCATGTCAAGTTTTATGCGTGCAAAATGCTTTTCAGAGCGAGAGAACCACTTTTTGACCAACAATGTGACTCTGACCTTTCAATTTTGATATTGCTCAAAACTAATGGAATTAACTCCCAAATGGTGGTTTATGCTTAAATAACCCGTTTGTAAGCATAATAACACGTTTCCATTGAAAGTAACAGAAATATTCACATGTCAAGTTTTTATGTGTGCAAAATGCTTTTCAGAGCGAGAGAAGCACTTTTTGACCAACAATGTGATTCTGACCTTTCAATTTTGATATTGCTCAAAACTAATGGAATTCACTCCCAAATGGTGGTTTATGCTTAAATAACCCTTTTGTAAGCATAATAACACGTTTCCATTGAAAGAAACAGAAATATTCACATGTCAAGTTTTTATGTGTGCAAAATGCTTTTCAGAGCGAGAGAAGCACTTTTTGACCAACAATGTGATTTTTACCTTACAATGTTGATATTGCTCAAAACTAATGGAATTCACTCCCAAATGGTGGTTTATGCTTAAATAACCCTTTTGTAAGCATAATAAAACGTTTCCATTGAAAGAAACAGAAATATTCACATGTCAAGTTTTTATGCGTGCAAAATGCTTTTCAGAGCGAGAGAAGCACTTTTTGACCAACAATGTGATTCTGACCTTTCAATTTTGATGTTGCTCAAAACTAATGGAATTCACTCCCAAATGGTGGTTTATGCTTAAATAACCCTTTTGTAAGCATAATAACACGTTTCCATTGAAAGTAACAGAAATATTCACATGTCAAGTTTTTATGTGTGCAAAATGCTTTTCAGAGCGAGAGAAGCACTTTTTGACCAACAATGTGATTCTGACCTTTCAATTTTGATATTGCTCAAAACTAATGGAATTCACTCCCAAATGGTGGTTTATGCTTAAATAACCCTTTTGTAAGCATAATAACACGTTTCCATTGAAAGAAACAGAAATATTCACATGTCAAGTTTTTATGCGTGCAAAATGCTTTTCAGAGCGAGAGAAGCACTTTTTGACCAACAATGTGATTTTTACCTTTCAATTTTGATGTTGCTCAAAACTAATGGAATTCACTCCCAAATGGTGGTTTATGCTTAAATAACCCTTTTGTAAGCATAATAACACGTTTCCATTGAAAGTAACAGAAATATTCACATGTCAAGTTTTTATGTGTGCAAAATGCTTTTCAGAGCGAGAGAAGCACTTTTTGACCAACAATGTGATTCTGACCTTTCAATTTTGATATTGCTCAAAACTAATGGAATTCACTCCCAAATGGTGGTTTATGCTTAAATAACCCTTTTGTAAGCATAATAACACGTTTCCATTGATAGAAACAGAAATATTCACATGTCAAGTTTTTATGCGTGCAAAATGCTTTTCAGAGCGAGAGAAGCACTTTTTGACCAACAATGTGATTTTTACCTTTCAATTTTGATATTGCTCAAAACTAATGGAATTCACTCCCAAATGGTGGTTTATGCTTAAATAACCCTTTTGTAAGCATAATAAAACGTTTCCATTGAAAGTAACAGAAATATTCACATGTCAAGTTTTTATGTGTGCAAAATGCTTTTCAGAGCGAGAGAAGCACTTTTTGACCAACAATGTGATTCTGACCTTTCAATTTTGATATTGCTCAAAACTAATGGAATTCACTCCCAAATGGTGGTTTATGCTTAAATAACCCTTTTGTAAGCATAATAACACGTTTCCATTGAAAGAAACAGAAATATTCACATGTCAAGTTTTTATGTGTGCAAAATGCTTTTCAGAGCGAGAGAAGCACTTTTTGACCAACAATGTGATTTTTACCTTACAATGTTGATATTGCTCAAAACTAATGGAATTCACTCCCAAATGGTGGTTTATGCTTAAATAACCCTTTTGTAAGCATAATAACACGTTTCCATTGAAAGTAACAGAAATATTCACATGTCAAGTTTTTATGTGTGCAAAATGCTTTTCAGAGCGAGAGAAGCACTTTTTGACCAACAATGTGATTCTGACCTTTCAATTTTGATATTGCTCAAAACTAATGGAATTCACTCCCAAATGGTGGTTTATGCTTAAATAACCCTTTTGTAAGCATAATAACACGTTTCCATTGAAAGAAACAGAAATATTCACATGTCAAGTTTTTATGCGTTGTGGCATCCCGCCGCCGGACCTCGATCCGGGCGGGTCCGAGGACACTCAGTAGACTTGGTTTACCGTCGCCAACCCCCAGCCGGCGACAGAGAGCACCACGTCTCTCCCCCCAATCAGCGCAATCAGGGACACCTGGCCGGAGGAAGGGGAAGGACCAGAAGCCGGGTTGAAAAGGCGCACCAGACCGGGCGAACGAGGAAGTGCCACGGAGAGAGTCCGCACCACGAGGAAGTGCCACGGAGAGAGTCCGCACCACGAGGAAGTGCCACGGAGAGAGTCCGCACCACGAGGAAGTGCCACGGAGAGAGTCCGCACCACGAGGAAGTGCCACGGAGAGAGTCCGCACAGCGCCGGGCAAGTGACACGGCGGGAGCGCTCGCTAGACCGGGAGAAGGGCGAAGCGACACGGAGGGATTCCGCACCACGCCGGCGATCTAGAGGCTCACGGAGACCCTAGCACGAGTATACAGACTATTTATGCTGCGGAAATAAACGCCGGCTGCGGCTTTAACCCCTGCTTTATGTGTAATTCCTACCGGGTATCTGACAATCGGGGAAACGGGTTGCCACATATGGTGGAGGATGCGGGCAACTCGACCGCGCTACGGGCCGGGTTTGTGAGGGAACCCCCTTCAGCCGGCATGCAGAACCCGGATGGGACCGCGGCGACGCCCGCCCAGCAGCAGCAGTGGGAGACCAGGGAGACTCTGGCCCTCCTCTACGAGGCCGTACTGCGGCTCACCGAACTCGCCGCCGCGACCGCCGCCCCGATGCAGCCGGAGACGACGCCGCCAGAGACGACGCGGCCCGAGATGAGGCCGCGGGAGACGAGGCCGCGGGAGACGAGGCCGTGGGAGACGGGGCCGCGAGACGAGCCACGCCGGCAGCAGACGCAGCCATGCATGCGAGCGACCTGCTGGGCGCAGGGGAAAACGGGAAGCCCGACCATACCGGCGCGGGTAATGACCCAGGACACGCAGGCCCTCGTGGATACCGGCAGCGTGGTCACTCTCCTCCGCCCCGACTTGGCGGGCGGGAAGGAGGGCGCGCCCATAGAGGTGACCTGCATGCACGGGGACGCCCGGACGTTCGAGACCTGCCACGTCGTCATCCGGACCCCGCACGGGGTATTCACGACGCGGGCAGGGATCGTACCCCACCTACCGGTGCCGCTGCTAATCGGGAAGGACTGCCCGATCTTCCACCGGCTACAGGACCCGGCGCGTGAACTCCGGAGCCGGAGAGAACCACCCCGCAGAGGGGTGAGGGGAGCTCAACAGGCCTACGGGGCCACCAGGCCTCCGTCGCCCCCTGGAGGGCGAACAGAGGAGGCTGAGCCCGCGGCCTCACCGGAACCAGGGGCCGTGGCGCCGCTCGGGGCCGACTTGCAGCCGGGGCTCGGGGCCGAGCCAGGGGCCGGCGTCGGCACCGGGGTGGAGGCGGAGACGGAGGCGGCGGGGACGTCGGTCGGAGCAAGGGGCTCCGCTGGAGGGGCGGAGGACGATCGCCTGTCCGTGTCGATCCCGAGCGGGAACGCCGTCACGCTGGACGGGGATGGGGACGGCCTCCGTGGGACAGGTGGACCTGTGGGGCCTCCGGATCCCGACGGGAGCGCCGACGACCGCCTGGTCCCCTCTGGACCCACGGGCCATGGCGACGACGACGACCTGATGGAGGTGGCCGGGGACCCCGGCCCCAGGGGTGCGTCGACCGCTGGGCCGCTGCGGCAGATCGCGTTGGGCCGCGGGTGGGCCGATCGGGCCCGGAGCCGGTGGAGGGCGGAGGGAGGTCGTCCTGGTCGCCGGCTGCGGCCCCCTGGGGCGGATGGCCGGAGCCGGGGACACCGGCGCACGAGTGACGCGGTGGTTCCGGGGCCCCCGAAACACCAGGTATTATCTTCTAGGGAGGGAGGTCATCCTGGTCACCAACCACGCCCCCCTGAAGTGAATGGCCGGAGCCAGGGACGCCAACGCTCGAGTGACGCGGCGGTTCCCAGCCCCCCAGAGCGTCAGGTACTATCTCCTATGGAGGGAGGTCATCCTGGTCACCAACCACGCCCCCCTGAAGCGGATGGCCGGAGCCGGGGACACCGGCGCACGAGTGACGCGGTGGTTCCGGGGCCCCCGAAACACCAGGTATTATCTTCTAGGGAGGGAGGTCATCCTGGTCACCAACCACGCCCCCCTGAAGTGAATGGCCGGAGCCAGGGACGCCAACGCTCGAGTGACGCGGCGGTTCCCAGCCCCCCAGAGCGTCAGGTACTATCTCCTATGGAGGGAGGTCATCCTGGTCACCAACCACGCCCCCCTGAAGCGGATGGCCGGAGCCAGGAACGCCGACGCCCTGTCACGCCGGGATGCCTGCCTGAGCGGGTTCACCGACGAACAGGGGCCTGAGCAAGCGGTGGAGGAGTGTGGCATCCCGCCGCCGGACCTCGATCCGGGCGGGTCCGAGGACACTCAGTAGACTTGGTTTACCGTCGCCAACCCCCAGCCGGCGACAGAGAGCACCACGTCTCTCCCCCCAATCAGCGCAATCAGGGACACCTGGCCGGAGGAAGGGGAAGGACCAGAAGCCGGGTTGAAAAGGCGCACCAGACCGGGCGAACGAGGAAGTGCCACGGAGAGAGTCCGCACCACGAGGAAGTGCCACGGAGAGAGTCCGCACCACGAGGAAGTGCCACGGAGAGAGTCCGCACCACGAGGAAGTGCCACGGAGAGAGTCCGCACCACGAGGAAGTGCCACGGAGAGAGTCCGCACAGCGCCGGGCAAGTGACACGGCGGGAGCGCTCGCTAGACCGGGAGAAGGGCGAAGCGACACGGAGGGATTCCGCACCACGCCGGCGATCTAGAGGCTCACGGAGACCCTAGCACGAGTATACAGACTATTTATGCTGCGGAAATAAACGCCGGCTGCGGCTTTAACCCCTGCTTTATGTGTAATTCCTACCGGGTATCTGACAATCGGGGAAACGGGTTGCCACAGCGTGCAAAATGCTTTTCAGAGCGAGAGAAGCACTTTTTGACCAACAATGTGACTCTGACCTTTCAATTTTGATGTTGCTCAAAACTAATGGAATTCACTCCCAAATGGTGGTTTATGCTTAAATAACCCTTTTGTAAGCATAATAACACGTTTCCATTGAAAGTAACAGAAATATTCACATGTCAAGTTTTTATGTGTGCAAAATGCTTTTCAGAGCGAGAGAAGCACTTTTTGACCAACAATGTGATTCTGACCTTTCAATTTTGATATTGCTCAAAACTAATGGAATTCACTCCCAAATGGTGGTTTATGCTTAAATAACCCTTTTGTAAGCATAATAACACGTTTCCATTGAAAGAAACAGAAATATTCACATGTCAAGTTTTTATGCGTGCAAAATGCTTTTCAGAGCGAGAGAAGCACTTTTTGACCAACAATGTGATTTTTACCTTTCAATTTTGATGTTGCTCAAAACTAATGGAATTCACTCCCAAATGGTGGTTTATGCTTAAATAACCCTTTTGTAAGCATAATAACACGTTTCCATTGAAAGTAACAGAAATATTCACATGTCAAGTTTTTATGTGTGCAAAATGCTTTTCAGAGCGAGAGAAGCACTTTTTGACCAACAATGTGATTCTGACCTTTCAATTTTGATATTGCTCAAAACTAATGGAATTCACTCCCAAATGGTGGTTTATGCTTAAATAACCCTTTTGTAAGCATAATAACACGTTTCCATTGAAAGAAACAGAAATATTCACATGTCAAGTTTTTATGCGTGCAAAATGCTTTTCAGAGCGAGAGAAGCACTTTTTGACCAACAATGTGATTTTTACCTTTCAATTTTGATGTTGCTCAAAACTAATGGAATTCACTCCCAAATGGTGGTTTATGCTTAAATAACCCTTTTGTAAGCATAATAACACGTTTCCATTGAAAGAAACAGAAATATTCACATGTCAAGTTTTATGCGTGCAAAATGCTTTTCAGAGCGAGAGAACCACTTTTTGACCAACAATGTGACTCTGACCTTTCAATTTTGATATTGCTCAAAACTAATGGAATTCACTCCCAAATGGTGGTTTATGCTTAAATAACCCGTTTGTAAGCATAATAACACGTTTCCATTGAAAGTAACAGAAATATTCACATGTCAAGTTTTTATGTGTGCAAAATGCTTTTCAGAGCGAGAGAAGCACTTTTTGACCAACAATGTGATTCTGACCTTTCAATTTTGATATTGCTCAAAACTAATGGAATTCACTCCCAAATGGTGGTTTATGCTTAAATAACCCTTTTGTAAGCATAATAACACGTTTCCATTGAAAGAAACAGAAATATTCACATGTCAAGTTTTTATGTGTGCAAAATGCTTTTCAGAGCGAGAGAAGCACTTTTTGACCAACAATGTGATTTTTACCTTACAATGTTGATATTGCTCAAAACTAATGGAATTCACTCCCAAATGGTGGTTTATGCTTAAATAACCCTTTTGTAAGCATAATAAAACGTTTCCATTGAAAGAAACAGAAATATTCACATGTCAAGTTTTTATGCGTGCAAAATGCTTTTCAGAGCGAGAGAAGCACTTTTTGACCAACAATGTGATTCTGACCTTTCAATTTTGATGTTGCTCAAAACTAATGGAATTCACTCCCAAATGGTGGTTTATGCTTAAATAACCCTTTTGTAAGCATAATAACACGTTTCCATTGAAAGTAACAGAAATATTCACATGTCAAGTTTTTATGTGTGCAAAATGCTTTTCAGAGCGAGAGAAGCACTTTTTGACCAACAATGTGATTCTGACCTTTCAATTTTGATATTGCTCAAAACTAATGGAATTCACTCCCAAATGGTGGTTTATGCTTAAATAACCCGTTTGTAAGCATAATAACACGTTTCCATTGAAAGTAACAGAAATATTCACATGTCAAGTTTTTATGTGTGCAAAATGCTTTTCAGAGCGAGAGAAGCACTTTTTGACCAACAATGTGATTCTGACCTTTCAATTTTGATATTGCTCAAAACTAATGGAATTCACTCCCAAATGGTGGTTTATGCTTAAATAACCCTTTTGTAAGCATAATAACACGTTTCCATTGAAAGAAACAGAAATATTCACATGTCAAGTTTTTATGTGTGCAAAATGCTTTTCAGAGCGAGAGAAGCACTTTTTGACCAACAATGTGATTTTTACCTTACAATGTTGATATTGCTCAAAACTAATGGAATTCACTCCCAAATGGTGGTTTATGCTTAAATAACCCTTTTGTAAGCATAATAAAACGTTTCCATTGAAAGTAACAGAAATATTCACATGTCAAGTTTTTATGTGTGCAAAATGCTTTTCAGAGCGAGAGAAGCACTTTTTGACCAACAATGTGATTCTGACCTTTCAATTTTGATATTGCTCAAAACTAATGGAATTCACTCCCAAATGGTGGTTTATGCTTAAATAACCCTTTTGTAAGCATAATAACACGTTTCCATTGAAAGAAACAGAAATATTCACATGTCAAGTTTTATGCGTGCAAAATGCTTTTCAGAGCGAGAGAACCACTTTTTGACCAACAATGTGACTCTGACCTTTCAATTTTGATATTGCTCAAAACTAATGGAATTAACTCCCAAATGGTGGTTTATGCTTAAATAACCCGTTTGTAAGCATAATAACACGTTTCCATTGAAAGTAACAGAAATATTCACATGTCATGTTTTTATGTGTGCAAAATGCTTTTCAGAGCGAGAGAAGCACTTTTTGACCAACAATGTGATTCTGACCTTTCAATTTTGATATTGCTCAAAACTAATGGAATTCACTCCCAAATGGTGGTTTATGCTTAAATAACCCTTTTGTAAGCATAATAACACGTTTCCATTGAAAGAAACAGAAATATTCACATGTCAAGTTTTTATGTGTGCAAAATGCTTTTCAGAGCGAGAGAAGCACTTTTTGACCAACAATGTGATTTTTACCTTACAATGTTGATATTGCTCAAAACTAATGGAATTCACTCCCAAATGGTGGTTTATGCTTAAATAACCCTTTTGTAAGCATAATAAAACGTTTCCATTGAAAGAAACAGAAATATTCACATGTCAAGTTTTTATGCGTGCAAAATGCTTTTCAGAGCGAGAGAAGCACTTTTTGACCAACAATGTGATTCTGACCTTTCAATTTTGATGTTGCTCAAAACTAATGGAATTCACTCCCAAATGGTGGTTTATGCTTAAATAACCCTTTTGTAAGCATAATAACACGTTTCCATTGAAAGTAACAGAAATATTCACATGTCAAGTTTTTATGTGTGCAAAATGCTTTTCAGAGCGAGAGAAGCACTTTTTGACCAACAATGTGATTCTGACCTTTCAATTTTGATATTGCTCAAAACTAATGGAATTCACTCCCAAATGGTGGTTTATGCTTAAATAACCCTTTTGTAAGCATAATAACACGTTTCCATTGAAAGAAACAGAAATATTCACATGTCAAGTTTTTATGCGTGCAAAATGCTTTTCAGAGCGAGAGAAGCACTTTTTGACCAACAATGTGATTTTTACCCTTCAATTTTGATGTTGCTCAAAACTAATGGAATTCACTCCCAAATGGTGGTTTATGCTTAAATAACCCTTTTGTAAGCATAATAACACGTTTCCATTGAAAGTAACAGAAATATTCACATGTCAAGTTTTTATGTGTGCAAAATGCTTTTCAGAGCGAGAGAAGCACTTTTTGACCAACAATGTGATTCTGACCTTTCAATTTTGATATTGCTCAAAACTAATGGAATTCACTCCCAAATGGTGGTTTATGCTTAAATAACCCTTTTGTAAGCATAATAACACGTCTGAATTGAAAGAAACAGAAATATTCACATGTCAAGTTTTTATGCGTGCAAAATGCTTTTCAGAGCGAGAGAAGCACTTTTTGACCAACAATGTGATTTTTACCTTTCAATTTTGATATTGCTCAAAACTAATGGAATTCACTCCCAAATGGTGGTTTATGCTTAAATAACCCTTTTGTATCATAATAACACGTTTCCATTGAAAGAAACAGAAATATTCACATGTCAAGTTTTTATGCGTGCAAAATGCTTTTCAGAGCGAGAGAAGCACTTTTTGACCAACAATGTGACTCTGACCTTTCAATTTTGATATTGCTCAAAACTAATGGAATTCACTCCCAAATGGTGGTTTATGCTTAAATAACCCTTTTGTAAGCATAATAACACGTTTCCATTGAAAGAAACAGAAATATTCACATGTCAAGTTTTTATGCGTGCAAAATGCTTTTCAGAGCGAGAGAAGCACTTTTTGACCAACAATGTGATTTTTACCTTTCAATTTTGATATTGCTCAAAACTAATGGAATTCACTCCCAAATGGTGGTTTATGCTTAAATAACCCTTTTGTAAGCATAATAAAACGTTTCCATTGAAAGTAACAGAAATATTCACATGTCAAGTTTTTATGTGTGCAAAATGCTTTTCAGAGCGAGAGAAGCACTTTTTGACCAACAATGTGATTCTGACCTTTCAATTTTGATATTGCTCAAAACTAATGGAATTCACTCCCAAATGGTGGTTTATGCTTAAATAACCCTTTTGTAAGCATAATAACACGTTTCCATTGAAAGAAACAGAAATATTCACATGTCAAGTTTTTATGTGTGCAAAATGCTTTTCAGAGCGAGAGAAGCACTTTTTGACCAACAATGTGATTTTTACCTTACAATGTTGATATTGCTCAAAACTAATGGAATTCACTCCCAAATGGTGGTTTATGCTTAAATAACCCTTTTGTAAGCATAATAACACGTTTCCATTGAAAGTAACAGAAATATTCACATGTCAAGTTTTTATGTGTGCAAAATGCTTTTCAGAGCGAGAGAAGCACTTTTTGACCAACAATGTGATTCTGACCTTTCAATTTTGATATTGCTCAAAACTAATGGAATTCACTCCCAAATGGTGGTTTATGCTTAAATAACCCTTTTGTAAGCATAATAACACGTTTCCATTGAAAGAAACAGAAATATTCACATGTCAAGTTTTTATGCGTGCAAAATGCTTTTCAGAGCGAGAGAAGCACTTTTTGACCAACAATGTGACTCTGACCTTTCAATTTTGATGTTAATCAAAACTAATGGAATTCACTCCCAAATGGTGGTTTATGCTTAAATAACCCTTTTGTATCATAATAACACGTTTCCATTGAAAGAAACAGAAATATTCACATGTCAAGTTTTTATGCGTGCAAAATGCTTTTCAGAGCGAGAGAAGCACTTTTTGACCAACAATGTGACTCTGACCTTTCAATTTTGATATTGCTCAAAACTAATGGAATTCACTCCCAAATGGTGGTTTATGCTTAAATAACCCTTTTGTAAGCATAATAACACGTTTCCATTGAAAGAAACAGAAATATTCACATGTCAAGTTTTTATGCGTGCAAAATGCTTTTCAGAGCGAGAGAAGCACTTTTTGACCAACAATGTGATTTTTACCTTTCAATTTTGATATTGCTCAAAACTAATGGAATTCACTCCCAAATGGTGGTTTATGCTTAAATAACCCTTTTGTAAGCATAATAAAACGTTTCCATTGAAAGTAACAGAAATATTGACATGTCAAGTTTTTATGTGTGCAAAATGCTTTTCAGAGCGAGAGAAGCACTTTTTGACCAACAATGTGATTCTGACCTTTCAATTTTGATATTGCTCAAAACTAATGGAATTCACTCCCAAATGGTGGTTTATGCTTAAATAACCCTTTTGTAAGCATAATAACACGTTTCCATTGAAAGAAACAGAAATATTCACATGTCAAGTTTTTATGTGTGCAAAATGCTTTTCAGAGCGAGAGAAGCACTTTTTGACCAACAATGTGATTTTTACCTTACAATGTTGATATTGCTCAAAACTAATGGAATTCACTCCCAAATGGTGGTTTATGCTTAAATAACCCTTTTGTAAGCATAATAACACGTTTCCATTGAAAGTAACAGAAATATTCACATGTCAAGTTTTTATGTGTGCAAAATGCTTTTCAGAGCGAGAGAAGCACTTTTTGACCAACAATGTGATTCTGACCTTTCAATTTTGATATTGCTCAAAACTAATGGAATTCACTCCCAAATGGTGGTTTATGCTTAAATAACCCTTTTGTAAGCATAATAACACGTTTCCATTGAAAGAAACAGAAATATTCACATGTCAAGTTTTTATGCGTGCAAAATGCTTTTCAGAGCGAGAGAAGCACTTTTTGACCAACAATGTGACTCTGACCTTTCAATTTTGATGTTGCTCAAAACTAATGGAATTCACTCCCAAATGGTGGTTTATGCTTAAATAACCCTTTTGTAAGCATAATAACACGTTTCCATTGAAAGTAACAGAAATATTCACATGTCAAGTTTTTATGTGTGCAAAATGCTTTTCAGAGCGAGAGAAGCACTTTTTGACCAACAATGTGATTCTGACCTTTCAATTTTGATATTGCTCAAAACTAATGGAATTCACTCCCAAATGGTGGCTTATGCTTAAATAACCCTTTTGTAAGCATAATAACACGTTTCCATTGAAAGAAACAGAAATATTCACATGTCAAGTTTTTATGCGTGCAAAATGCTTTTCAGAGCGAGAGAAGCACTTTTTGACAAACAATGTGATTTTTACCTTTCAATTTTGATGTTGCTCAAAACTAATGGAATTCACTCCCAAATGGTGGTTTATGCTTAAATAACCCTTTTGTAAGCATAATAACACGTTTCCATTGAAAGAAACAGAAATATTCACATGTCAAGTTTTATGCGTGCAAAATGCTTTTCAGAGCGAGGAGAAGCCACTTTTTGACCAACAATGTGACTCTGACCTTTCAATTTTGATATTGCTCAAAACTAATGGAATTCACTCCCAAATGGTGGTTTATGCTTAAATAACCCGTTTGTAAGCATAATAACACGTTTCCATTGAAAGTAACAGAAATATTCACATGTCAAGTTTTTATGTGTGCAAAATGCTTTTCAGAGCGAGAGAAGCACTTTTTGACCAACAATGTGATTCTGACCTTTCAATTTTGATATTGCTCAAAACTAATGGAATTCACTCCCAAATGGTGGTTTATGCTTAAATAACCCTTTTGTAAGCATAATAAAACGTTTCCATTGAAAGAAACAGAAATATTCACATGTCAAGTTTTTATGCGTGCAAAATGCTTTTCAGAGCGGAGAGAAGCACTTTTTGACCAACAATGTGATTCTGACCTTTCAATTTTGATGTTGCTCAAAACTAATGGAATTCACTCCCAAATGGTGGTTTATGCTTAAATAACCCTTTTGTAAGCATAATAACACGTTTCCATTGAAAGTAACAGAAATATTCACATGTCAAGTTTTTATGTGTGCAAAATGCTTTTCAGAGCGAGAGAAGCACTTTTTGACCAACAATGTGATTCTGACCTTTCAATTTTGATATTGCTCAAAACTAATGGAATTCACTCCCAAATGGTGGTTTATGCTTAAATAACCCGTTTGTAAGCATAATAACACGTTTCCATTGAAAGTAACAGAAATATTCACATGTCAAGTTTTTATGTGTGCAAAATGCTTTTCAGAGCGAGAGAAGCACTTTTTGACCAACAATGTGATTCTGACCTTTCAATTTTGATATTGCTCAAAACTAATGGAATTCACTCCCAAATGGTGGTTTATGCTTAAATAACCCTTTTGTAAGCATAATAACACGTTTCCATTGAAAGAAACAGAAATATTCACATGTCAAATTTTTATGTGTGCAAAATGCTTTTCAGAGCGAGAGAAGCACTTTTTGACCAACAATGTGATTTTTACCTTACAATGTTGATATTGCTCAAAACTAATGGAATTCACTCCCAAATGGTGGTTTATGCTTAAATATCCCTTTTGTAAGCATAATTAAACGTTTCCATTGAAAGTAACAGAAATATTCACATGTCAAGTTTTTATGTGTGCAAAATGCTTTTCAGAGCGAGAGAAGCACTTTTTGACCAACAATGTGATTTTTACCTTTCAATGTTGATGTTGCTCAAAACTAATGGAATTCACTCCCAAATGGTGGTTTATGCTTAAATAACCCTTTTGTAAGCATAATAACACGTTTCCATTGAAAGTAACAGAAATATTCACATGTCAAGTTTTTATGTGTGCAAAATGCTTTTCAGAGCGAGAGAAGCACTTTTTGACCAACAATGTGATTCTGACCTTTCAATTTTGATATTGCTCAAAACTAATGGAATTCACTCCCAAATGGTGGTTTATGCTTAAATAACCCTTTTGTAAGCATAATAACACGTTTGAATTGAAAGAAACAGAAATATTCACATGTCAAGTTTTGATGCGTGCAAAATGCTTTTCAGAGCGAGAGAAGCACTTTTTGACCAACAATGTGATTTTTACCTTTCAATTTTGATATTGCTCAAAACTAATGGAATTCACTCCCAAATGGTGGTTTATGCTTAAATAACCCTTTTGTATCATAATAACACGTTTCCATTGAAAGAAACAAAAATATTCACATGTCAAGTTTTTATGCGTGCAAAATGCTTTTCAGAGCGAGAGAAGCACTTTTTGACCAACAATGTGACTCTGACCTTTCAATTTTGATATTGCTCAAAACTAATGGAATTCACTCCCAAATGGTGGTTTATGCTTAAATAACCCTTTTGTAAGCATAATAACACGTTTCCATTGAAAGAAACAGAAATATTCACATGTCAAGTTTTTATGCGTGCAAAATGCTTTTCAGAGCGAGAGAAGCACTTTTTGACCAACAATGTGATTTTTACCTTTCAATTTTGATATTGCTCAAAACTAATGGAATTCACTCCCAAATGGTGGTTTATGCTTAAATAACCCTTTTGTAAGCATAATAAAACGTTTCCATTGAAAGTAACAGAAATATTCACATGTCAAGTTTTTATGTGTGCAAAATGCTTTTCAGAGCGAGAGAAGCACTTTTTGACCAACAATGTGATTCTGACCTTTCAATTTTGATATTGCTCAAAACTAATGGAATTCACTCCCAAATGGTGGTTTATGCTTAAATAACCCTTTTGTAAGCATAATAACACGTTTCCATTGAAAGAAACAGAAATATTCACATGTCAAGTTTTTATGTGTGCAAAATGCTTTTCAGAGCGAGAGAAGCACTTTTTGACCAACAATGTGATTTTTACCTTACAATGTTGATATTGCTCAAAACTAATGGAATTCACTCCCAAATGGTGGTTTATGCTTAAATAACCCTTTTGTAAGCATAATAAAACGTTTCCATTGAAAGAAACAGAAATATTCACATGTCAAGTTTTTATGCGTGCAAAATGCTTTTCAGAGCGAGAGAAGCACTTTTTGACCAACAATGTGATTCTGACCTTTCAATTTTGATGTTGCTCAAAACTAATGGAATTCACTCCCAAATGGTGGTTTATGCTTAAATAACCCTTTTGTAAGCATAATAACACGTTTCCATTGAAAGTAACAGAAATATTCACATGTCAAGTTTTTATGTGTGCAAAATGCTTTTCAGAGCGAGAGAAGCACTTTTTGACCAACAATGTGATTCTGACCTTTCAATTTTGATATTGCTCAAAACTAATGGAATTCACTCCCAAATGGTGGTTTATGCTTAAATAACCCGTTTGTAAGCATAATAACACGTTTCCATTGAAAGTAACAGAAATATTCACATGTCAAGTTTTTATGTGTGCAAAATGCTTTTCAGAGCGAGAGAAGCACTTTTTGACCAACAATGTGATTTTTACCTTTCAATTTTGATGTTGCTCAAAACTAATGGAATTCACTCCCAAATGGTGGTTTATGCTTAAATAACCCTTTTGTAAGCATAATAACACGTTTCCATTGAAGTAACAGAAATATTCACATGTCAAGTTTTTATGTGTGCAAAATGCTTTTCAGAGCGAGAGAAGCACGTTTTGACCAACAATGTGATTCTGACCTTTCAATTTTGATATTGCTCAAAACTAATGGAATTCACTCCCAAATGGTGGTTTATGCTTAAATAACCCTTTTGTAAGCATAATAACACGTTTCCATTGAAAGAAACAGAAATATTCACATGTCAAGTTTTTATGCGTGCAAAATGCTTTTCAGAGCGAGAGAAGCACTTTTTGACCAACAATGTGATTTTTACCCTTCAATTTTGATGTTGCTCAAAACTAATGGAATTCACTCCCAAATGGTGGTTTATGCTTAAATAACCCTTTTGTAAGCATAATAACACGTTTCCATTGAAAGTAACAGAAATATTCACATGTCAAGTTTTTATGTGTGCAAAATGCTTTTCAGAGCGAGAGAAGCACTTTTTGACCAACAATGTGATTCTGACCTTTCAATTTTGATATTGCTCAAAACTAATGGAATTCACTCCCAAATGGTGGTTTATGCTTAAATAACCCTTTTGTAAGCATAATAACACGTCTGAATTGAAAGAAACAGAAATATTCACATGTCAAGTTTTTATGCGTGCAAAATGCTTTTCAGAGCGAGAGAAGCACTTTTTGACCAACAATGTGATTTTTACCTTTCAATTTTGATATTGCTCAAAACTAATGGAATTCACTCCCAAATGGTGGTTTATGCTTAAATAACCCTTTTGTAATCATAATAACACGTTTCCATTGAAAGAAACAGAAATATTCACATGTCAAGTTTTTATGCGTGCAAAATGCTTTTCAGAGCGAGAGAAGCACTTTTTGACCAACAATGTGACTCTGACCTTTCAATTTTGATATTGCTCAAAACTAATGGAATTCACTCCCAAATGGTGGTTTATGCTTAAATAACCCTTTTGTAAGCATAATAACACGTTTCCATTGATAGAAACAGAAATATTCACATGTCAAGTTTTTATGCGTGCAAAATGCTTTTCAGAGCGAGAGAAGCACTTTTTGACCAACAATGTGATTTTTACCTTTCAATTTTGATATTGCTCAAAACTAATGGAATTCACTCCCAAATGGTGGTTTATGCTTAAATAACCCTTTTGTAAGCATAATAAAACGTTTCCATTGAAAGTAACAGAAATATTCACATGTCAAGTTTTTATGTGTGCAAAATGCTTTTCAGAGCGAGAGAAGCACTTTTTGACCAACAATGTGATTCTGACCTTTCAATTTTGATATTGCTCAAAACTAATGGAATTCACTCCCAAATGGTGGTTTATGCTTAAATAACCCTTTTGTAAGCATAATAACACGTTTCCATTGAAAGAAACAGAAATATTCACATGTCAAGTTTTTATGTGTGCAAAATGCTTTTCAGAGCGAGAGAAGCACTTTTTGACCAACAATGTGATTTTTACCTTACAATGTTGATATTGCTCAAAACTAATGGAATTCACTCCCAAATGGTGGTTTATGCTTAAATAACCCTTTTGTAAGCATAATAACACGTTTCCATTGAAAGTAACAGAAATATTCACATGTCAAGTTTTTATGTGTGCAAAATGCTTTTCAGAGCGAGAGAAGCACTTTTTGACCAACAATGTGATTCTGACCTTTCAATTTTGATATTGCTCAAAACTAATGGAATTCACTCCCAAATGGTGGTTTATGCTTAAATAACCCTTTTGTAAGCATAATAACACGTTTCCATTGAAAGAAACAGAAATATTCACATGTCAAGTTTTTATGCGTGCAAAATGCTTTTCAGAGCGAGAGAAGCACTTTTTGACCAACAATGTGACTCTGACCTTTCAATTTTGATGTTGCTCAAAACTAATGGAATTCACTCCCAAATGGTGGTTTATGCTTAAATAACCCTTTTGTAAGCATAATAACACGTTTCCATTGAAAGTAACAGAAATATTCACATGTCAAGTTTTTATGTGTGCAAAATGCTTTTCAGAGCGAGAGAAGCACTTTTTGACCAACAATGTGATTCTGACCTTTCAATTTTGATATTGCTCAAAACTAATGGAATTCACTCCCAAATGGTGGTTTATGCTTAAATAACCCTTTTGTAAGCATAATAACACGTTTCCATTGAAAGAAACAGAAATATTCACATGTCAAGTTTTTATGCGTGCAAAATGCTTTTCAGAGCGAGAGAAGCACTTTTTGACCAACAATGTGATTTTTACCTTTCAATTTTGATGTTGCTCAAAACTAATGGAATTCACTCCCAAATGGTGGTTTATGCTTAAATAACCCTTTTGTAAGCATAATAACACGTTTCCATTGAAAGAAACAGAAATATTCACATGTCAAGTTTTTATGCGTGCAAAATGCTTTTCAGAGCGAGAGAAGCACTTTTTGACCAACAATGTGACTCTGACCTTTCAATTTGATGTTGCTCAAAACTAATGGAATTCACTCCCAAATGGTGGTTTATGCTTAAATAACCCTTTTGTAAGCATAATAACACGTTTCCATTGAAAGTAACAGAAATATTCACATGTCAAGTTTTTATGTGTGCAAAATGCTTTTCAGAGCGAGAGAAGCACTTTTTGACCAACAATGTGATTCTGACCTTTCAATTTTGATATTGCTCAAAACTAATGGAATTCACTCCCAAATGGTGGTTTATGCTTAAATAACCCTTTTGTAAGCATAATAACACGTTTCCATTGAAAGAAACAGAAATATTCACATGTCAAGTTTTTATGCGTGCAAAATGCTTTTCAGAGCGAGAGAAGCACTTTTTGACCAACAATGTGATTTTTACCTTTCAATTTTGATGTTGCTCAAAACTAATGGAATTCACTCCCAAATGGTGGTTTATGCTTAAATAACCCTTTTGTAAGCATAATAACACGTTTCCATTGAAAGAAACAGAAATATTCACATGTCAAGTTTTATGCGTGCAAAATGCTTTTCAGAGCGAGAGAACCACTTTTTGACCAACAATGTGACTCTGACCTTTCAATTTTGATATTGCTCAAAACTAATGGAATTCACTCCCAAATGGTGGTTTATGCTTAAATAACCCGTTTGTAAGCATAATAACACGTTTCCATTGAAAGTAACAGAAATATTCACATGTCAAGTTTTTATGTGTGCAAAATGCTTTTCAGAGCGAGAGAAGCACTTTTTGACCAACAATGTGATTCTGACCTTTCAATTTTGATATTGCTCAAAACTAATGGAATTCACTCCCAAATGGTGGTTTATGCTTAAATAACCCTTTTGTAAGCATAATAACACGTTTCCATTGAAAGAAACAGAAATATTCACATGTCAAGTTTTTATGTGTGCAAAATGCTTTTCAGAGCGAGAGAAGCACTTTTTGACCAACAATGTGATTTTTACCTTACAATGTTGATATTGCTCAAAACTAATGGAATTCACTCCCAAATGGTGGTTTATGCTTAAATAACCCTTTTGTAAGCATAATAAAACGTTTCCATTGAAAGAAACAGAAATATTCACATGTCAAGTTTTTATGCGTGCAAAATGCTTTTCAGAGCGAGAGAAGCACTTTTTGACCAACAATGTGATTCTGACCTTTCAATTTTGATGTTGCTCAAAACTAATGGAATTCACTCCCAAATGGTGGTTTATGCTTAAATAACCCTTTTGTAAGCATAATAACACGTTTCCATTGAAAGTAACAGAAATATTCACATGTCAAGTTTTTATGTGTGCAAAATGCTTTTCAGAGCGAGAGAAGCACTTTTTGACCAACAATGTGATTCTGACCTTTCAATTTTGATATTGCTCAAAACTAATGGAATTCACTCCCAAATGGTGGTTTATGCTTAAATAACCCGTTTGTAAGCATAATAACACGTTTCCATTGAAAGTAACAGAAATATTCACATGTCAAGTTTTTATGTGTGCAAAATGCTTTTCAGAGCGAGAGAAGCACTTTTTGACCAACAATGTGATTCTGACCTTTCAATTTTGATATTGCTCAAAACTAATGGAATTCACTCCCAAATGGTGGTTTATGCTTAAATAACCCTTTTGTAAGCATAATAACACGTTTCCATTGAAAGAAACAGAAATATTCACATGTCAAGTTTTTATGTGTGCAAAATGCTTTTCAGAGCGAGAGAAGCACTTTTTGACCAACAATGTGATTTTTACCTTACAATGTTGATATTGCTCAAAACTAATGGAATTCACTCCCAAATGGTGGTTTATGCTTAAATAACCCTTTTGTAAGCATAATAAAACGTTTCCATTGAAAGTAACAGAAATATTCACATGTCAAGTTTTTATGTGTGCAAAATGCTTTTCAGAGCGAGAGAAGCACTTTTTGACCAACAATGTGATTCTGACCTTTCAATTTTGATATTGCTCAAAACTAATGGAATTCACTCCCAAATGGTGGTTTATGCTTAAATAACCCTTTTGTAAGCATAATAACACGTTTCCATTGAAAGAAACAGAAATATTCACATGTCAAGTTTTATGCGTGCAAAATGCTTTTCAGAGCGAGAGAACCACTTTTTGACCAACAATGTGACTCTGACCTTTCAATTTTGATATTGCTCAAAACTAATGGAATTAACTCCCAAATGGTGGTTTATGCTTAAATAACCCGTTTGTAAGCATAATAACACGTTTCCATTGAAAGTAACAGAAATATTCACATGTCAAGTTTTTATGTGTGCAAAATGCTTTTCAGAGCGAGAGAAGCACTTTTTGACCAACAATGTGATTCTGACCTTTCAATTTTGATATTGCTCAAAACTAATGGAATTCACTCCCAAATGGTGGTTTATGCTTAAATAACCCTTTTGTAAGCATAATAACACGTTTCCATTGAAAGAAACAGAAATATTCACATGTCAAGTTTTTATGTGTGCAAAATGCTTTTCAGAGCGAGAGAAGCACTTTTTGACCAACAATGTGATTTTTACCTTACAATGTTGATATTGCTCAAAACTAATGGAATTCACTCCCAAATGGTGGTTTATGCTTAAATAACCCTTTTGTAAGCATAATAAAACGTTTCCATTGAAAGAAACAGAAATATTCACATGTCAAGTTTTTATGCGTGCAAAATGCTTTTCAGAGCGAGAGAAGCACTTTTTGACCAACAATGTGATTCTGACCTTTCAATTTTGATGTTGCTCAAAACTAATGGAATTCACTCCCAAATGGTGGTTTATGCTTAAATAACCCTTTTGTAAGCATAATAACACGTTTCCATTGAAAGTAACAGAAATATTCACATGTCAAGTTTTTATGTGTGCAAAATGCTTTTCAGAGCGAGAGAAGCACTTTTTGACCAACAATGTGATTCTGACCTTTCAATTTTGATATTGCTCAAAACTAATGGAATTCACTCCCAAATGGTGGTTTATGCTTAAATAACCCTTTTGTAAGCATAATAACACGTTTCCATTGAAAGAAACAGAAATATTCACATGTCAAGTTTTTATGCGTGCAAAATGCTTTTCAGAGCGAGAGAAGCACTTTTTGACCAACAATGTGATTTTTACCTTTCAATTTTGATAGTTGCTCAAAACTAATGGAATTCACTCCCAAATGGTGGTTTATGCTTAAATAACCCTTTTGTAAGCATAATAACACGTTTCCATTGAAAGTAACAGAAATATTCACATGTCAAGTTTTTATGTGTGCAAAATGCTTTTCAGAGCGAGAGAAGCACTTTTTGACCAACAATGTGATTCTGACCTTTCAATTTTGATATTGCTCAAAACTAATGGAATTCACTCCCAAATGGTGGTTTATGCTTAAATAACCCTTTTGTAAGCATAATAACACGTTTCCATTGAAAGAAACAGAAATATTCACATGTCAAGTTTTTATGTGTGCAAAATGCTTTTCAGAGCGAGAGAAGCACTTTTTGACCAACAATGTGATTTTTACCTTACAATGTTGATATTGCTCAAAACTAATGGAATTCACTCCCAAATGGTGGTTTATGCTTAAATAACCCTTTTGTAAGCATAATAACACGTTTCCATTGAAAGTAACAGAAATATTCACATGTCAAGTTTTTATGTGTGCAAAATGCTTTTCAGAGCGAGAGAAGCACTTTTTGACCAACAATGTGATTCTGACCTTTCAATTTTGATATTGCTCAAAACTAATGGAATTCACTCCCAAATGGTGGGTTTATGCTTAAATAACCCTTTTGTAAGCATAATAACACGTTTCCATTGAAAGAAACAGAAATATTCACATGTCAAGTTTTTATGCGTGCAAAATGCTTTTCAGAGCGAGAGAAGCACTTTTTGACCAACAATGTGACTCTGACCTTTCAATTTTGATGTTGCTCAAAACTAATGGAATTCACTCCCAAATGGTGGTTTATGCTTAAATAACCCTTTTGTAAGCATAATAACACGTTTCCATTGAAAGTAACAGAAATATTCACATGTCAAGTTTTTATGTGTGCAAAATGCTTTTCAGAGCGAGAGAAGCACTTTTTGACCAACAATGTGATTCTGACCTTTCAATTTTGATATTGCTCAAAACTAATGGAATTCACTCCCAAATGGTGGTTTATGCTTAAATAACCCTTTTGTAAGCATAATAACACGTTTCCATTGAAAGAAACAGAAATATTCACATGTCAAGTTTTTATGCGTGCAAAATGCTTTTCAGAGCGAGAGAAGCACTTTTTGACCAACAATGTGATTTTTACCTTTCAATTTTGATGTTGCTCAAAACTAATGGAATTCACTCCCAAATGGTGGTTTATGCTTAAATAACCCTTTTGTAAGCATAATAACACGTTTCCATTGAAAGAAACAGAAATATTCACATGTCAAGTTTTTTATGCGTGCAAAATGCTTTTCAGAGCGAGAGAAGCACTTTTTGACCAACAATGTGACTCTGACCTTTCAATTTTGATGTTGCTCAAAACTAATGGAATTCACTCCCAAATGGTGGTTTATGCTTAAATAACCCTTTTGTAAGCATAATAACACGTTTCCATTGAAAGTAACAGAAATATTCACATGTCAAGTTTTTATGTGTGCAAAATGCTTTTCAGAGCGAGAGAAGCACTTTTTGACCAACAATGTGATTCTGACCTTTCAATTTTGATATTGCTCAAAACTAATGGAATTCACTCCCAAATGGTGGCTTATGCTTAAATAACCCTTTTGTAAGCATAATAACACGTTTCCATTGAAAGAAACAGAAATATTCACATGTCAAGTTTTTATGCGTGCAAAATGCTTTTCAGAGCGAGAGAAGCACTTTTTGACCAACAATGTGATTTTTACCTTTCAATTTTGATGTTGCTCAAAACTAATGGAATTCACTCCCAAATGGTGGTTTATGCTTAAATAACCCTTTTGTAAGCATAATAACACGTTTCCATTGAAAGAAACAGAAATATTCACATGTCAAGTTTTATGCGTGCAAAATGCTTTTCAGAGCGAGAGAACCACTTTTTGACCAACAATGTGACTCTGACCTTTCAATTTTGATATTGCTCAAAACTAATGGAATTCACTCCCAAATGGTGGTTTATGCTTAAATAACCCGTTTGTAAGCATAATAACACGTTTCCATTGAAAGTAACAGAAATATTCACATGTCAAGTTTTTATGTGTGCAAAATGCTTTTCAGAGCGAGAGAAGCACTTTTTGACCAACAATGTGATTCTGACCTTTCAATTTTGATATTGCTCAAAACTAATGGAATTCACTCCCAAATGGTGGTTTATGCTTAAATAACCCTTTTGTAAGCATAATAACACGTTTCCATTGAAAGAAACAGAAATATTCACATGTCAAGTTTTTATGTGTGCAAAATGCTTTTCAGAGCGAGAGAAGCACTTTTTGACCAACAATGTGATTTTTACCTTACAATGTTGATATTGCTCAAAACTAATGGAATTCACTCCCAAATGGTGGTTTATGCTTAAATAACCCTTTTGTAAGCATAATAAAACGTTTCCATTGAAAGAAACAGAAATATTCACATGTCAAGTTTTTATGCGTGCAAAATGCTTTTCAGAGCGAGTGAAGCACTTTTTGACCAACAATGTGATTCTGACCTTTCAATTTTGATGTTGCTCAAAACTAATGGAATTCACTCCCAAATGGTGGTTTATGCTTAAATAACCCTTTTGTAAGCATAATAACACGTTTCCATTGAAAGTAACAGAAATATTCACATGTCAAGTTTTTATGTGTGCAAAATGCTTTTCAGAGCGAGAGAAGCACTTTTTGACCAACAATGTGATTCTGACCTTTCAATTTTGATATTGCTCAAAACTAATGGAATTCACTCCCAAATGGTGGTTTATGCTTAAATAACCCGTTTGTAAGCATAATAACACGTTTCCATTGAAAGTAACAGAAATATTCACATGTCAAGTTTTTATGTGTGCAAAATGCTTTTCAGAGCGAGAGAAGCACTTTTTGACCAACAATGTGATTCTGACCTTTCAATTTTGATATTGCTCAAAACTAATGGAATTCACTCCCAAATGGTGGTTTATGCTTAAATAACCCTTTTGTAAGCATAATAACACGTTTCCATTGAAAGAAACAGAAATATTCACATGTCAAGTTTTTATGTGTGCAAAATGCTTTTCAGAGCGAGAGAAGCACTTTTTGACCAACAATGTGATTTTTACCTTACAATGTTGATATTGCTCAAAACTAATGGAATTCACTCCCAAATGGTGGTTTATGCTTAAATAACCCTTTTGTAAGCATAATAAAACGTTTCCATTGAAAGTAACAGAAATATTCACATGTCAAGTTTTTATGTGTGCAAAATGCTTTTCAGAGCGAGAGAAGCACTTTTTGACCAACAATGTGATTCTGACCTTTCAATTTTGATATTGCTCAAAACTAATGGAATTCACTCCCAAATGGTGGTTTATGCTTAAATAACCCCTTTGTAAGCATAATAACACGTTTCCATTGAAAGAAACAGAAATATTCACATGTCAAGTTTTTATGTGTGCAAAATGCTTTTCAGAGCGAGAGAAGCACTTTTTGACCAACAATGTGATTCTGACCTTTCAATTTTGATATTGCTCAAAACTAATGGAATTCACTCCCAAATGGTGGTTTATGCTTAAATAACCCTTTTGTAAGCATAATAACACGTTTCCATTGAAAGAAACAGAAATATTCACATGTCAAGTTTTTATGCGTGCAAAATGCTTTTCAGAGCGAGAGAAGCACTTTTTGACCAACAATGTGACTCTGACCTTTCAATTTTGATGTTGCTCAAAACTAATGGAATTCACTCCCAAATGGTGGTTTATGCTTAAATAACCCTTTTGTAAGCATAATAACACGTTTCCATTGAAAGTAACAGAAATATTCACATGTCAAGTTTTTATGTGTGCAAAATGCTTTTCAGAGCGAGAGAAGCACTTTTTGACCAACAATGTGATTCTGACCTTTCAATTTTGATATTGCTCAAAACTAATGGAATTCACTCCCAAATGGTGGTTTATGCTTAAATAACCCTTTTGTAAGCATAATAACACGTTTCCATTGAAAGAAACAGAAATATTCACATGTCAAGTTTTTATGCGTGCAAAATGCTTTTCAGAGCGAGAGAAGCACTTTTTGACCAACAATGTGATTTTTACCTTTCAATTTTGATGTTGCTCAAAACTAATGGAATTCACTCCCAAATGGTGGTTTATGCTTAAATAACCCTTTTGTAAGCATAATAACACGTTTCCATTGAAAGAAACAGAAATATTCACATGTCAAGTTTTTATGCGTGCAAAATGCTTTTCAGAGCGAGAGAAGCACTTTTTGACCAACAATGTGACTCTGACCTTTCAATTTTGATGTTGCTCAAAACTAATGGAATTCACTCCCAAATGGTGGTTTATGCTTAAATAACCCTTTTGTAAGCATAATAACACGTTTCCATTGAAAGTAACAGAAATATTCACATGTCAAGTTTTTATGTGTGCAAAATGCTTTTCAGAGCGAGAGAAGCACTTTTTGACCAACAATGTGATTCTGACCTTTCAATTTTGATATTGCTCAAAACTAATGGAATTCACTCCCAAATGGTGGCTTATGCTTAAATAACCCTTTTGTAAGCATAATAAACACGTTTCCATTGAAAGAAACAGAAATATTCACATGTCAAGTTTTTATGCGTGCAAAATGCTTTTCAGAGCGAGAGAAGCACTTTTTGACCAACAATGTGATTTTTACCTTTCAATTTTGATGTTGCTCAAAACTAATGGAATTCACTCCCAAATGGTGGTTTATGCTTAAATAACCCTTTTGTAAGCATAATAACACGTTTCCATTGAAAGAAACAGAAATATTCACATGTCAAGTTTTATGCGTGCAAAATGCTTTTCAGAGCGAGAGAACCACTTTTTGACCAACAATGTGACTCTGACCTTTCAATTTTGATATTGCTCAAAACTAATGGAATTCACTCCCAAATGGTGGTTTATGCTTAAATAACCCGTTTGTAAGCATAATAACACGTTTCCATTGAAAGTAACAGAAATATTCACATGTCAAGTTTTTATGTGTGCAAAATGCTTTTCAGAGCGAGAGAAGCACTTTTTGACCAACAATGTGATTCTGACCTTTCAATTTTGATATTGCTCAAAACTAATGGAATTCACTCCCAAATGGTGGTTTATGCTTAAATAACCCTTTTGTAAGCATAATAACACGTTTCCATTGAAAGAAACAGAAATATTCACATGTCAAGTTTTTATGTGTGCAAAATGCTTTTCAGAGCGAGAGAAGCACTTTTTGACCAACAATGTGATTCTTACCTTACAATGTTGATATTGCTCAAAACTAATGGAATTCACTCCCAAATGGTGGTTTATGCTTAAATAACCCTTTTGTAAGCATAATAACACGTTTCCATTGAAAGAAACAGAAATATTCACATGTCAAGTTTTTATGCGTGCAAAATGCTTTTCAGAGCGAGTGAAGCACTTTTTGACCAACAATGTGATTCTGACCTTTCAATTTTGATGTTGCTCAAAACTAATGGAATTCACTCCCAAATGGTGGTTTATGCTTAAATAACCCTTTTGTAAGCATAATAACACGTTTCCATTGAAAGTAACAGAAATATTCACATGTCAAGTTTTTATGTGTGCAAAATGCTTTTCAGAGCGAGAGAAGCACTTTTTGACCAACAATGTGATTCTGACCTTTCAATTTTGATATTGCTCAAAACTAATGGAATTCACTCCCAAATGGTGGTTTATGCTTAAATAACCCGTTTGTAAGCATAATAACACGTTTCCATTGAAAGTAACAGAAATATTCACATGTCAAGTTTTTATGTGTGCAAAATGCTTTTCAGAGCGAGAGAAGCACTTTTTGACCAACAATGTGATTCTGACCTTTCAATTTTGATATTGCTCAAAACTAATGGAATTCACTCCCAAATGGTGGTTTATGCTTAAATAACCCTTTTGTAAGCATAATAACACGTTTCCATTGAAAGAAACAGAAATATTCACATGTCAAGTTTTTATGTGTGCAAAATGCTTTTCAGAGCGAGAGAAGCACTTTTTGACCAACAATGTGATTTTTACCTTACAATGTTGATATTGCTCAAAACTAATGGAATTCACTCCCAAATGGTGGTTTATGCTTAAATAACCCTTTTGTAAGCATAATAAAACGTTTCCATTGAAAGTAACAGAAATATTCACATGTCAAGTTTTTATGTGTGCAAAATGCTTTTCAGAGCGAGAGAAGCACTTTTTGACCAACAATGTGATTCTGACCTTTCAATTTTGATATTGCTCAAAACTAATGGAATTCACTCCCAAATGGTGGTTTATGCTTAAATAACCCTTTTGTAAGCATAATAACACGTTTCCATTGAAAGAAACAGAAATATTCACATGTCAAGTTTTATGCGTGCAAAATGCTTTTCAGAGCGAGAGAACCACTTTTTGACCAACAATGTGACTCTGACCTTTCAATTTTGATATTGCTCAAAACTAATGGAATTAACTCCCAAATGGTGGTTTATGCTTAAATAACCCGTTTGTAAGCATAATAACACGTTTCCATTGAAAGTAACAGAAATATTCACATGTCAAGTTTTTATGTGTGCAAAATGCTTTTCAGAGCGAGAGAAGCACTTTTTGACCAACAATGTGATTCTGACCTTTCAATTTTGATATTGCTCAAAACTAATGGAATTCACTCCCAAATGGTGGTTTATGCTTAAATAACCCTTTTGTAAGCATAATAACACGTTTCCATTGAAAGAAACAGAAATATTCACATGTCAAGTTTTTATGTGTGCAAAATGCTTTTCAGAGCGAGAGAAGCACTTTTTGACCAACAATGTGATTTTTACCTTACAATGTTGATATTGCTCAAAACTAATGGAATTCACTCCCAAATGGTGGTTTATGCTTAAATAACCCTTTTGTAAGCATAATAAAACGTTTCCATTGAAAGAAACAGAAATATTCACATGTCAAGTTTTTATGCGTGCAAAATGCTTTTCAGAGCGAGAGAAGCACTTTTTGACCAACAATGTGATTCTGACCTTTCAATTTTGATGTTGCTCAAAACTAATGGAATTCACTCCCAAATGGTGGTTTATGCTTAAATAACCCTTTTGTAAGCATAATAACACGTTTCCATTGAAAGTAACAGAAATATTCACATGTCAAGTTTTTATGTGTGCAAAATGCTTTTCAGAGCGAGAGAAGCACTTTTTGACCAACAATGTGATTCTGACCTTTCAATTTTGATATTGCTCAAAACTAATGGAATTATCTCCCAAATGGTGGTTTATGCTTAAATAACCCTTTTGTAAGCATAATAACACGTTTCCATTGAAAGAAACAGAAATATTCACATGTCAAGTTTTTATGCGTGCAAAATGCTTTTCAGAGCGAGAGAAGCACTTTTTGACCAACAATGTGATTTTTACCTTTCAATTTTGATGTTGCTCAAAACTAATGGAATTCACTCCCAAATGGTGGTTTATGCTTAAATAACCCTTTTGTAAGCATAATAACACGTTTCCATTGAAAGTAACAGAAATATTCACATGTCAAGTTTTTATGTGTGCAAAATGCTTTTCAGAGCGAGAGAAGCACTTTTTGACCAACAATGTGATTCTGACCTTTCAATTTTGATATTGCTCAAAACTAATGGAATTCACTCCCAAATGGTGGTTTATGCTTAAATAACCCTTTTGTAAGCATAATAACACGTTTCCATTGAAAGAAACAGAAATATTCACATGTCAAGTTTTTATGCGTGCAAAATGCTTTTCAGAGCGAGAGAAGCACTTTTTGACCAACAATGTGATTTTTACCTTTCAATTTTGATATTGCTCAAAACTAATGGAATTCACTCCCAAATGGTGGTTTATGCTTAAATAACCCTTTTGTATCATAATAACACGTTTCCATTGAAAGAAACAGAAATATTCACATGTCAAGTTTTTATGCGTGCAAAATGCTTTTCAGAGCGAGAGAAGCACTTTTTGACCAACAATGTGACTCTGACCTTTCAATTTTGATATTGCTCAAAACTAATGGAATTCACTCCCAAATGGTGGTTTATGCTTAAATAACCCTTTTGTAAGCATAATAACACGTTTCCATTGAAAGAAACAGAAATATTCACATGTCAAGTTTTTATGCGTGCAAAATGCTTTTCAGAGCGAGAGAAGCACTTTTTGACCAACAATGTGATTTTTACCTTTCAATTTTGATATTGCTCAAAACTAATGGAATTCACTCCCAAATGGTGGTTTATGCTTAAATAACCCTTTTGTAAGCATAATAAAACGTTTCCATTGAAAGTAACAGAAATATTCACATGTCAAGTTTTTATGTGTGCAAAATGCTTTTCAGAGCGAGAGAAGCACTTTTT
>NW_027641297.1:0-7500 GCF_949987615.1 Pollachius pollachius
ACATCTTCGCAGGGCGGTCGTCCGTGAAGACAAACAGCAGGACCCGTTATTAAAGAACCTCCTCAGTGTCAGCAGGCCCGTGGATCAGCACAGACAGACCTACACTGTGCCACCGTAGTGTAGTGCAACCGCGTGTGTTGTGCGTTGCCCTGCCTAAATCCCTGAAACACGTTAACCATATCTGCCTTCTGGCAATACACATTGAAATGGTTCCTCCAGTGACCTATATAAGGATGTTCCAACACCACTATCTGCTCCTCTCTGCGCCCATGAAGACATGGAAACTCAGCTTCCATGTGTTGAAGGGTGGATGTTGTTGGGGTGAGGGTGGAGATGATGGTGCTTTAGAGTGACCTACATAGATCCATCACGTCTGCTCACTCTGAGGTGGAGGTGAGGGTGTGGGACCTTGTGTGTCTGTGTGTGTGTGTACGTGTGTGTACGTGTGTGTCTGTGTGTACGTGTGTGTCTGTGTGTACGTGTGTGTACGTGTGTACGTGTGTGTACGTGTGTGTCTGTGTGTGTGACTGTGTGTACGTGTGTGTGTCTGTGTGTACGTGTACGTGTGCATGCGTTAGGAAGTTTGTGTGTATGTGCGTGTGGCCGTTTGTGTGTGTGTGTAAGTGTGTGTGTACGTTAGTGTGCGTGTGTGTGTGTCTTTGAATGTTTGTGTTTGTGTGTGTGTGTACGTTAGTGTGTGTGTGCATGTGTGTGTTTGTCTTTGTGTGTGTGTGTGTGTGTACATTAGTGTGTGTGTGTCTTTGTGTGTGTGTGTGTGTGGATGCTTCACTCCTCTTCCGTTCTGTCGCTACAGACGAGCATCTTGATCCAACTCCTCCGGCACCGGGGGAACCCCACCCTGATGAACTGCAAACAGGAGAAGCCCTCAGGTACCCACACACACACGCACGCACGCACACACACACATACACACACACAAACACACACTAACACACACACATACACACACACGCCGTGATTAAATACATGTGCTGATGTGTTCAGTTCGACCACCTCAGAAGGTGGATGTCATTCGTCCCCACTATGAAGACCTCCTCCAGGAGCACCACAACCTGTTTGAACTGCGCCCCTCTCAGTGCAACGTTTTGGGGGTCTCTCAGTGTGATGTTGTGGGGGTCTCTCAGTGTGACGTTTTGGGGGTCTCTCAGTGTGATGTTTTGGGGGTCTCTCAGTGTGACGTTTTGGGGGTCTCTCAGTGTGACGTTTTGGGGGTCTCTCAGTGTGATGTTTTAGGGGCCTCTCAGTGTGACGTTTTGGGGGTCTCTCAGTGTGACGTTTTGGGGGTCTCTCAGTGTGATGTTTTGGGGGTCTCTCAGTGTGATGTTGTGGGGGTCTCTCAGTGTGATGTTTTGGGGGTCTCTCAGTGTGACGTTTTGGGGGTCTCTCAGTGCGACGTTTTGGGGGTCTCTCAGTGTGATGTTTTAGGGGCCTCTCAGTGTGATGTTTTGGGGGTCTCTCAGTGTGATGTTTTGGGGGTCTCTCAGTGTGACGTTTTGGGGGTCTCTCAGTGTGATGTTGTGGGGGCCTCTCAGTGTGATGTTTTGGGGGTCTCTCAGTGTGATGTTGTGGGGGCCTCTCAGTGTGATGTTTTGGGGGTCTCTCAGTGTGATGTTGTGGGGGCCTCTCAGTGTGATGTTTTAGGGGCCTCTCAGTGTGATGTTGTGGGGGTCTCTCAGTGTGATGTTTTGGGGTCTCTCCGTCTGTCCGTCCAGACCTGGCGGCGTCGGAGTCCGTCCTGGAGCTACTGCTGCAGGGGGAGGAGTCCTGGCTGAAGGACCCTCCCTCCCCCCCGCCGGCCGCCGACCCCCCCCAAGAGGAGGCGGAGCAGAGCGACCTCAGCCCCCCCCTCAAGAGCCTGTGAGTTCAGATCTGAAACACCACAGTGACACCACACACACACACTACACACACACACTACACACCACACACACCACACACACCACCTTATTATAACATTAACCTTATTACAACGGGACACCTTATTATAACATTAACCTTATTACAACGGGACACCTTATTATAACATTAACCTTATCACAACGGGACACCTTATTATAACATTAACCTCATCACAACGGGACACCTTATTATAACATTAACCTTATTACAACGGGACACCTTATTATAACATTAACCTTATTACAATGGGACACCTTATTATAACATTAACCTTATCACAACGGGACACCTTATTATAACATTAACCTTATTACAACGGGACACCTTATTATAACATTAACCTTATTACAACGGGACACCTTATTATAACATTAACCTTATTACAACGGGACACCTTATTATAACATTAACCTTATTACAACGGGACACCTTATTATAACATTAACCTTATCACAACGGGACACCTTATTATAACATTAACCTTATCACAACGGGACACCTTATTATAACATTAACCTTATTACAACGGGACACCTTATTATAACATTAACCTTATTACAACGGGACACCTTATTATAACATTAACCTTATTACAACGGGACACCTTATTATAACATTAACCTTATTACAACGGGACACCTTATTATAACATCAACCTTATTACAACGGGACACCTTATTATAACATTAACCTTATCACAACGGGACACCTTATTATAAAATTAACCTTATCACAACGGGACACCTTATTATAACATTAACCTTATTACAACGGGACACCTTATTATAACATTAACCTTATTACAACGGGACACCTTATTATAACATCAACCTTATTACAACGGGACACCTTATTATAACATTAACCTTATTACAACGGGACACCTTATTATAACATCAACCTTATTACAACGGGACACCTTATTATAACATTAACCTTATCACAACGGGACACCTTATTATAACATTAACCTTATAACAACGGGACACCTTATTATAACATTAACCTTATTACAACGGGACACCTTATTATAACATCAACCTTATTACAACGGGACACCTTATTATAACATCAACCTTATTACAACGGGACACCTTATTATAACATTAACCTTATCACAACGGGACACCTTATTATAACATTAACCTTATCACAACGGGACACCTTATTATAACATCAACCTTATTACAACGGGACACCTTATTATAACATTAACCTTATTACAACGGGACACCTTATTATAACATTAACCTTATTACAACGGGACACCTTATTATAACATTAACCTTATTACAACGGGACACCTTATTATAACATTAACCTTATTACAACGGGACACCTTATTATAACATTAACCTTATTACAACGGGACACCTTATTATAACATTAACCTTATTACAACGGGACACCTTATTATAACATTAACCTTATCACAACGGGACACCTTATTATAACATTAACCTTATCACAACGGGACACCTTATTATAACATTAACCTTATTACAACGGGACACCTTATTATAACATTAACCTTATTACAACGGGACACCTTATTATAACATTAACCTTATCACAACGGGACACCTTATTATAACATTAACCTTATCACAACGGGACACCTTATTATAACATTAACCTTATCACAACGGGACACCTTATTATAACATTAACCTTATTACAACGGGACACCTTATTATAACATTAACCTTATTACAACGGGACACCTTATTATAACATTAACCTTATTACAACGGGACACCTTATTATAACATCAACCTTATTACAACGGGACACCTTATTATAACATTAACCTTATTACAACGGGACACCTTATTATAACATTAACCTTATTACAACGGGACACCTTATTATAACATTAACCTTATCACAACGGGACACCTTATTATAACATTAACCTTATCACAACGGGACACCTTATTATAACATTAACCTTATTACAACGGGACACCTTATTATAACATTAACCTTATCACAACGGGACACCTTATTATAACATTAACCTTATTACAACGGGACACCTTATTATAACATTAACCTTATTACAACGGGACACCTTATTATAACATTAACCTTATTACAACGGGACACCTTATTATAACATTAACCTTATTACAACGGGACACCTTATTATAACATCAACCTTATTACAACGGGACACCTTATTATAACATTAACCTTATTACAACGGGACACCTTATTATAACATTAACCTTATCACAACGGGACACCTTATTATAACATTAACCTCCTCCTCTGTAACGTTCCCCTCTCCTCTGTGGTTCTCCGGTAACGTTCCCCTCTCCTCCTCTGTGTTCTCCGGTAACGTTCCCCTCTCCTCTGTGGTTCTCCGGTAACGTTCCCCTCTCCTCCTCTGTGTTCTCCGGTAACGTTCCCCTCTCCTCTGTGGTTCTCCGGTAACGTTCCCCTCTCCTCTGTGGTTCTCCGGTAACGTTCCCCTCTCCTCTGTGTTCTCCGGTAACGTTCCCCTCTCCTCTGTGGTTCTCCGGTAACGTTCCCCTCTCCTCTGTGTTCTCCGGTAACGTTCCCCTCTCCTCTGTGTTCTCCGGTAACGTTCCCCTCTCCTCTGTGGTTCTCCGGTAACGTTCCCCTCTCCTCCTCTGTGTTCTCCGGTAACGTTCCCCTCTCCTCTGTGGTTCTCCGGTAACGTTCCCCTCTCCTCTGTGGTTCTCCGGTAACGTTCCCCTCTCCTCTGTGTTCTCCGGTAACGTTCCCCTCTCCTCTGTGGTTCTCCGGTAACGTTCCCCTCTCCTCTGTGTTCTCCGGTAACGTTCCCCTCTCCTCTGTGTTCTCCGGTAACGTTCCCCTCTCCTCTGTGGTTCTCCGGTAACGTTCCCCTCTCCTCCTCTGTGTTCTCCGGTAACGTTCCCCTCTCCTCTGTGGTTCTCCGGTAACGTTCCCCTCTCCTCTGTGGTTCTCCGGTAACGTTCCCCTCTCTCTCCGCCTGGCTCCCAGCAGCCCGCTGGGTGTGCCCATCTCCAAACGGGACGGCCTGCTGGAGAAGTGGGCCATGTTCCGGGACGCCGGGGGGGCCATGAGCCGGCACCCCTCCCTGGACTCTGGGCTGGACGGCCCCTACGGCCCCTACGGCCCCTACGGCCCCGGAGCCAGCAAGCTGGAGCAGGTGACAGGAGGGGCCAGAGTTTGGCTGTGTTGTCCATTGTGTCTGTTGCCGTGGTGACCGTCTCCCCCCGGTTGTGTCCCAGGTGAAGCTGACCCCCCCCGCCCCCAACGACGACCTGGCCTCCCTCAGCGAGCTGACCGACAGCAGCCTGTTGTACGAGATGACGAAACGCTTCGGAAACGACCAGATCTACGTAAGAGCACTGGTCCTACACACGCACGCACATACGGACGCACACACACATACGCACGCACACACACACTCATGCACTCACACGCACACACACACACACACACACACACTCACACACGCAGACACCTGTGTTGTGTCACTCAAAGACCTGGTCGAGGGCCGTGAAAATAGATAATTCTATACTGGCGGTGGTTAGTGAGGTCCCCCCTTCACTGTAAGCACTTGGAGTTTCCAGAAGAAAAAGGGCTACATAAATTAAATTAATTATTATTATTATTATTATTAAGTCTAGCTCTATGGCCGCCTGCTCTAGGGGTAAAGGACTGAGGAGCTCTATGGCCGCCTGCTCTAGGGGTAAAGGACTGAGGAGCTCTATGGCCACCAGCTCTAGGGGTAAAGGACTGAGGAGCTCTATGGCCGCCTGCTCTAGGGGTAAAGGACTGAGGAGCTCTATGGCCACCAGCTCTAGCGGTAAAGGACTGAGGAGCTCTATGGCCGCCTGCTCTAGGGGTAAAGCACTGAGGAGCTCTATGGCCACCAGCTCTAGGGGTAAAGGACTGAGGAGCTCTATGGCCGCCTGCTCTAGGGGTAAAGGACTGAGGAGCTCTATGGCCGCCTGCTCTAGGGGTAAAGGACTGAGGGGCAGGGCAGGTTTCACAGCTCCCGGCTGATATCAGGAGGATTTATTGAAGCCAGGCGGACGAACGCTGTTCTGACCTCCAGCCCAGCCACGCCAGGGAGCCTCATCTCGCTGTCGTTTACCCCCTGCGGAGAGCTCTGATTGTGGGCTCGGGGCAGCGGTGCGAGACCAGAGACGGAGCCCTAGAGAGAGTTTGGTTTACAACGTCACAAACGCACTGTTATCACGCACACACACTCACTCACACACACACATACTCACACGCAAGCACACACACACTCACACACGTACACAGGCATGCACGCATACACATACACACACACACACACACACACACACTATAGACTTGATGTAATAGACTGAAATGCTCACGCCATAAAGGTTAAATACACCTTATACAAGGACACACATAAACCTTTACACTCAATCAATATATTAAAACAACCCACATAAAGTTTTTATGTTTTATGCAATACCATGCAATTATTTCCACACATAACCACACACACACACACACACACACGCACAGAAACACACAGACACACACACACACACACACACACACACACACACACACACACAGATGACTACTTCACTCTAGTTGCTTAATCAATACCATTTTGGTGGAAGGCTGGGGGAACAAAGATTCAGGCCATTTTCCAGGGGTAAAATGGCGTCCCAGACAAAAGCGTTTTGTCCGCTCTAAACATCGGCCCACTTCCTGCTCCTGTGATCCTCCGGGGCTCCGGGACCGCTCAATGGGGCCGCTAAACGCTCTCGCTCTGTGCCCGACCGCTTCCCAGAGATCTCTAATGGGGTGATTATGAAGAGCCAGATGGACGACTCACAGCAGGGGGGAGAGACGAGAGCTACAGCTCCAGAGAAACACAGGGTTGAAGCAGAAATAAAGGAATAATATATAGAGAGAGAGAGAGAGGGAGAGTGAGGAGTAGTATGCAGTATAGTACCACATAACAGGGCCATACTTGTCTACCACAGTACATGTTTGTTAATTTCATACTTTAATATTTGTACCTGCAATTTACACTTTCTCGAAACTACTACTAAGTTGTATTGTAAACCAATTTATTCTGTGAAATGACAATGAAGTCATTATCTAATTAAAAATCCAATCTAATTGAATTGTTCAGAGGACAGATGTGAACTCCTGTTCCTCTCTCTCCTCTCCAGACCTACATCGGACACATCCTGCTCCTGGTCAACCCCAACAAAGACCTGCCCATCTACTCCACCCTGGTACGTCCTGCTCCTCCTCCTCCTTCTCCTCTCCTCCTCCTCCTCCTCCTCCTTCTCCTCTCCTCCTCCTCCTCCTCCTCCTCCTCCTCCTCCTCCCCTCTCCTCCACCCTGGTAGCCCCTCCTCCTCCTCCTCCCATCTCCTCCTCCTCCTCCTCCTCCTCCTCCCATCTCCACCTCCTCCCATCTCCTCCTCCTCCTCCTCCCCCTCCCATCTCCTCCTCCTCTCCTCCTCCTCCTCCCCCTCCCATCTCCTCCTCCTTTCCTCCTCCTCCTCCCATCTCCTCCTCCTCCTCCTCCTCCTCCTCCTCCCCTCTCCTCCACCCTGGT
>NW_027641297.1:10000-17500 GCF_949987615.1 Pollachius pollachius
TCTGACAGAACCTGTTCTGAGACAGATCCTTGACATCAAAGCTCCTCAGACGCCAGAGAGCGGCTCATCGTTCTCCTCGTTTGTTCCTGACACCTCACTTCCTGTTTGGCTTGGTGTGATCGTGTTCTCCTCAGGTCCCCGCCCTGTCTTCTCGCTCTGTGATCAGACTCCGTCCCGAGCGGACAGGTAGACGTCTGCGGGCGGGAGGGGGGTGCGTCTGGGTGATGGAGAGCAGCTGGGCTCGGTGGAGCTAGCCTGGATTCGGTTGTGTGTTACGAGGGCTGCCTGTTTGTCAAAAGCTCCGATCTGAATGCAGAAGAGAGACATCGTGTGCCTCTCGTTTCACTAAACACTTGTGATCTCGATGGGTCCTTCAGACGGAGAGCGTTTCAGAGAACTGCCTCGTCCACCATTGTTTGATAGAGTGGTTCTATAACATCTGTCAAAGAGGACGGCATTGAGTATAAAAGGAGCAGAAATTGCCTGTGATCCATAATGCTAGCTCATCTGGCGCTGGTGAACCCGCTGTGATGCGTTCGTGGTGTTGGCGGCGTTGTGACTCACCACCAGTGGAGAGGACGCCATAATAGCTGACATTTTCTGTAAAGAATTAAATTGAGCGAGGTCTCATTCAGGTCGACCGCCGTTCCCGACGGCTTCTGAAGAGCCTGAACCTGACCACTCGTACTCTGTTCTTCATGAGGCAGTCTCGTTCAGTCATTCAGTGAGCATATAGGATGTAACCTTCATTGCATCTTTATTCATCAGGTGAAAACAAGTTTAAAACATGTTCTGGACAGAGTGCAGAGCATCCACTCTAGGAATCAGGAAGTCTGGTGTGAATTTGTATTAATTAATCAATGAATTAATTGATTATAATTACTGGGAGTCAAGTGCATCATCTTGGCATCATAGAGCTACAGAGGTACATCACATAATGAAGGTTTTCTACGTTGAACACCGAATGCAAACCGAGTGTTGTAGCTGTTGTCTCCTCTGGGGACATACTGCTGCTCACCCTGCACCTAGAATCACCTCGGCGTCATCAGCATGCTTCTGCATCTAGGTCACTGTGTTATCTGATCAGAGCTGTGCTGGAGCTGGATATAGGTGCAGCATCGCCATCTAGTGGTCATATATAACATCGCAGGACATTTTATTATTCCATTTCAATTAGTCCTATATCCTGTTCCCTTTTATTTTCCCATTAGGTAATGACGCGGACATCTTGATCCAAGGCAGCAGGTTCAGAGGCAGGTCTGTGATGGGGAGGGAAGAGTCACGGTCTCTATGACGACGTTCAGGTCTGTGATGGGGAGGGAGGAGTCACAGTCTCTATGACGACGTTCAGGTCCGATAGGAGGAGGAAGGAGTCACAGTCTCTATGACGACGTTCAGGTCTGTGATGGGGAGGGAAGAGTCACGGTCTCTATGACGACGTTCAGGTCTGTGATGGGGAGGGAGGAGTCACGGTCTCTATGACGACGTTCAGGTCCGATAGGAGGAGGAAGGAGTCACAGTCTCTATGACGACGTTCAGGTCTGTGATGGGGAGGGAAGAGTCACGGTCTCTATGACGACGTTCAGGTCTGTGATGGGGAGGGAAGAGTCACGGTCTCTATGACGACGTTCAGGTCTGTGATGGGGAGGGAGGAGTCACGGTCTCTATGACGACGTTCAGGTCTGTGATGGGGAGGGAGGAGTCACGGTCTCTATGACGACGTGCAGGTCTGCGATGGGGAGGGAGGAGTCACGGTCTCTATGACGACGTCCAGGTCTGTGATGGGGAGGGAGGAGTCACGGTCTCTATGACGACGTCCAGGTCTGATAGGAGGAGGGAGGTTCGAGTGTCTGATTGGGTGATGATGTGCAGGTGAACTGTATCCTGGAAGCCTTCGGACACGCCAAGACGCCAAGAAACCACAACTCCAGTCGCTTCGTGAAGCTGTTCACCCTGCAGTACTGCGGCAAGAAGAGGACCCTGCTCAGAGGTAAACAGACCTGGGGTCTGTCACTACGCCGCTGTTAATAACACTATCACTAGTGTACCCCTACTCTACTATTACTACCACTATCACTACTGTACCCCTACTCTAGTACTATCACTACTGTACCCCTACTCTAGTATTATCACTACTGTACCCCCACTCTACTATTACTATCACTACTGTACCTCAATCTAGTATTATCACTATCACTACTGTACCCCTACTCTAGTACTACCACTATCACTACTGTACCCCTACTCTAGTTTTATCACTATCACTACTGTACCCCTACTCTAGTATTATCACTATCACCACTGTACCCCTACTCTAGTATTATCACTATCACCACTGTACCCCTACTCTAGTATTGTCACTATCACCACTGTACCCCTACTCTAGTATTATCACTATCACCACTGTACCCCTACTCTAGTATTATCACTATTGCTACTGTACCCCTACTCTAGTGTTATCACTATCACCACTGTACCCCTACTCTAGTGTTATCACTATCACCACTGTACCCCTACTCTAGTATTATCACTATCACCACTGTACCCCTACTCTAGTATTATCACTATCACCACTGTACCCCTACTCTAGTATTATCACTATCACCACTGTACCCCTACTCTAGTATTATCACTATCACCACTGTACCCCTACTCTAGTATTATCACTATCACCACTGTACCCCTACTCTAGTATTATCACTATCACCACTGTACCCCTCACTATCACCACTGTACCCCTACTCTAGTATTGTCACTATCACCACTGTAACCCTACTCTAGTATTATCACTATCACTACTGTACCCCTACTCTAGTATTATCACTATCACCACTGTACCCCTACTCTACTGTTATTATCACTATCACCACTGTACCCCTACTCTAGTATTATCACTATCACTACTGTACCCCTACTCTAGTATTATCACTATCACTACTGTACCCCTACTCTAGTGTTATCACTATCACCACTGTACCCCTACTCTAGTATTATCACTATCACTACTGTACCCCTACTCTAGTATTATCACTATCACCACTGTACCCCTACTCTACTGTTATTATCACTTTCACCACTGTACCCCTACTCTAGTATTATCACTATCACTACTGTACCCCTACTCTAGTATTATCACTATCACTACTGTACCCCTACTCTAGTGTTATCACTATCACCACTGTACCCCTACTCTAGTATTATCACTATCACCACTGTACCCCTACTCTACTGTTATTATCACTATCACCACTGTACGCCTACTCTAGTATTATCACTATCACTACTGTACCCCTACTCTAGTATTATCACTATTGCTACTGTACCCCTACTCTAGTGTTATCACTATCACCACTGTACCCCTACTCTAGTATTATCACTATCACCACTGTACCCCTACTCTACTGTTATTATCACTATCACCACTGTACCCCTACTCTAGTATTATCACTATCACTACTGTACCCCTACTCTAGTATTATCACTATCACTACTGTACCCCTACTCTAGTACTATCACTATCACTACTGTACCCCCACTCTACTGATATTATCACTATCACCACTGTACCCCTACTCTAGTACTACCACTATCACCACTGTACCCCTACTCTAGTATTATCACTATCACTACTGTACCCCTACTCTAGTATTATCACTATCACTACTGTACCCCTACTCTAGTGTTATCACTATCACCACTGTACCCCTACTCTAGTATTATCACTATCACTACTGTACCCCTACTCTAGTATTATCACTATCACTACTGTACCCCTACTCTAGTACTATCACTAGTGTACCCCTACTCTAGTATTACTACCACTATCACCACTGTACCCCTACTCTAGTACTACCACTATCACCACTGTACCCCTACTCTAGTATTATCAATATCATTACTGTACCCCCACTCTAGTATTATCACTATCACTACTGTACCCCTACTCTACTGTTATTATCACTATCACTACTGTACCCCTACTCTACTGTTATTATCACTATCACTACTGTAGCCCTACTCTAGTATTATCACTATCACTACTGTACCCCTACTCTACTATTATCACTATCAGTAGTGTACCCCTACACTACTATTATCACTATCACTACTGTACGCCTACTCTACTATTATCACTATCAGTAGTGTACCCCTACACTACTATTATCACTATCAGTAGTGTTCTCTACTCTACTATTAACCTTCAGAAGATTTAGTTTCATTATCTTCTGAACAGATTTCTAACATGATTTCTAACATGTTTCAAGGTTTCAAGAGCCGCCTAAATACACATGGATCTATTGGAGCTTAAGAAGTTCAGAAAAAAAGATTGCGAGCAGTGGCGGCTGGTGATCAAAAATGTTGGTGGGGCACAGCAATAGACAGGGGGTCTGCGGTCCCCCCCCCCCCCCCCCCCCCATGTATTCTGGTGCATTTTGGGGATGGCTACTACCTATTTACCTACTATTCTTTCAAATTCATAGCCTACATCCTGACTTGCAGGGCCTGGACAAGCTTACACTGCATATACAGACCTACTTCATGGCCATTCCACCAGCCATACTATTTGACCCATTGTTGTTATTCTGATATTGAGACAAATCCTGATCACTGTCCTATAGCGTCCATTGTTTGTGAGTCTCAATGTCTACTCTAAATGCAGTTAGAAATATGGGACAGTTGCTTCATTTTGTTTATATGCTACAGGCCGAAAGACTAAATTAACATGTAACTCACTTGCTCCTTTTAAGTATAACATTGCTTGGGGAGTCCAATTCCTCCACTGAAAAGGGTGGAAAGTGCTTACAACTCTCTGCTAGTTAGCGATCTATCTCTTCTCTACATGTAGTTGTGTTGCGCGAATGCTGCTGAGGGAGGTAGCCTATTGATTGATTCGCTGAATTGTCCAATCATGTGGTGATAACAAAAAAGAAAAGCGATACCATTGGCCTGGGGCGCACACTGGTGCGACCCGAGGGCGAATTTTCTTACGCCAAAGAAAAGCTGTCTCTGCTTGATAGACAGCAAAAAGTTAGCGAGCTTACATTGACTTCAACGTGGCCGCGCCCCTGACTTTGAGGAGGGCTTTATTTCGAAGGACCAATAACTAGCCTAGCCCAAATCATTGACGTCCAGATGCATTTCAATGGTTGCTGGCAGGGAAAAGTGTATCACACAATTAAACGAGGATAAACGCTATGTATTTTTGTTGATTTATTTCGTATTAATAATAGTTGATTAATAGTTGGCAGATATATTCAAGTGAATATTTCACGGAGGGGCGGCGCCCTAGCGCCCTCTATTGACCCACCACCACTGATTGCGAGAGCTAGCATGGCATAGCATCCTGATAGAACCATGATTGTTGACACTAAAGTCACGTTGTTCATCGTGAGATTTTGCCGTTTGGAAAATCGACTTGACTTGTGTAAGGAATGGGTTAATGTGTTTGTTCTGTGTTTCCACACACTGAACGACCAGAACAGTTCTATGTTATTAATGTATCGTTAGGCGCTGTATCCATACAACTTGCTTCCTGGATCCCTTTGACCTCTTCCGCAATCATACTAAATGACCATGAATAATAAAACAATTATCCTAAACACAGATTCATTAGAGGACTTCAATATCCTAAGAAGATTTTGTGGTCTATCATGAAATCTTTTTACCACAAATACACATTCCCACAGTAATCCGCACAATCTGGTCATATGCCGCCTCCGCCAGCAGGGGGCACCAGAGCTCCATCACCCCGTCGCTCAGGGGGCGCGGGGGAGTGCTGCCTCCCACACTCACCCTGACTCAACCTCCTACACTCACCCTGATTCACCCTCACCACTTAGAATATTCATGAACGGAAACTGTTGGTACATTATCTCCCTGATGTAGCGTACTGTACTACTGAACACTAATAATAACCAACATTGTTTCATGTTTTGTGTGCCTGCGTGTGTGCGCGTGTGCGTGTGTGCGCGTGTGCGTGTGTGTGTGTGTGTGTGTGTGTGTGTTGCAGCGCGGCTCCACAGCTACCTGCTGGAGAAGGCGCGCCTGGTGCAGCTGCCCCAGCAGCAGCAGAGCTTCAGGGTCTTCTACCTGCTGGCCGAGGGGCTAACGGCAGAGGAGAGCAGCTCCCTGGACCTCCACAACCTGCTGGCTCACAGGTACCCCCCCTGGACCATCGATGAGGAGCCCTGGGAGGGTGTGGTGGGCGAAGCCTTAAAGAGACACACTCAAACACGCACGCACGAACACACACATTCTCTGATACACACACACACAAACTCTCTCTATCTTTCTCTCCCCCCTCGCTCTCTCCCTCTCTCTCTCTCTCCCCCATTCCCTCTCTCCCTCTCCCCTCCCTCCCCCCTTCTCTCTCCATGGGTTTAAAGGTGTGCGGGGGGGTAGGACGTTGTTGTCTCATTGTTGCTTGTGTGTGTGTGTGTGTGTGTGTGTGTGTGTGTGTGTGTGTGTGTGTGTGTGTGTTGTTGTCTCATTGTTGGTCGGTTCCGCGCCCCCCCCCGCCCTGAGCGGCGGACCCCTTCTCCGCTGACAGACGGCGGTCTGTGAGCCCCAGATGTTGACCAGGGCAGCGGGGGGGAACAGAGGGGCCTGACTGTGGGCCCCCCCCCCCCCCCCCTCCGGCCACAGAGTGTGTTCTGCGTCTGGCTGCTTTGTTAGATCTTCTCTCCCCGCGCCACACCCCCCCCGCCGCGGGGAGGCAGAGAATACTGCAGACCCAGCGAGCCGGGGGAATTACAGCTTGAACCGGATTGCGCGTGTGTGTGTGTGTCTGTGTGTGTGTGTGTGTGTGTGTGTGTGTGTTTAGTGTTTAGTGTCTTGCAGACTCAGTGATTTAGCGGTTGATTTGTAATGACGTTTTTATTCATTCAGCACCCCACACGTGCGTGTGTGTGCGTGTGTGTGTGTGTGTACTGTGGCGTGTGGAATGACGTGGCTGCTGCGTGTCTCTGTTGCCCCCACAACACGCTGAGGCTGGTGGTGGTGCCCCCCCCTCCTCCCCCTCACCCATCTCTGGCTCCCCTCACTTCAACCCATGTCCTCTCTTTACCCTCTCTCTCGCTCTCTTCTCTCTCTCTCTCTCTCTCTCTCTCTCTCTCTCTCTCTCTCTCTCTCTCTCTCGTCACGTCACTCAGTATGAAAGCAGCCCATTAATCTCCAGGGTTGGTTTTTTTCCTACTTCAGAAAAGGGAAATACACCGAGAACAACACACCTAGCTTAACACCTAGCATAACACCTAGCTTAACACCTAGCATAACACCTAGCACAACACCTAGCATAACACCTAGCTTAACACCTAGCATAACACCTAGCACAACACCTAGCATAACACCTAGCTTAACACCTAGCATAACACCTAGCACAACACCTAGCATAACACCTAGCATAACACCTAGCACAACACCTAGCTTAACACCTAGCATAACACCTAGCTTAACACCTAGCATAACACCTAGCACAACACCTAGCATAACACCTAGCTT
>NW_027641296.1:10000-19145 GCF_949987615.1 Pollachius pollachius
TTAAACTTTGAGACAAGCATATGCTACTGGCAGGATCAACCAGGATGGCCGTGGACACCTTGTTTAAGGGCGTCGGACCGCACCTAACGACCGACAACCACGGCCCCGCTACTAGGCGGGGACTGTGCAGCTCTCGGTGCGTCGTGCGAGGCGGGCCGCACCGTGAGTGGCTGCTGCCCCTTTCACCCACAGGGGGTTCAGGGGCCCACCGCTACCACCACTCCGGTTTGGCACTCGACACTCAGGGTGGGCGTTGTGGTGGGATCCGCACAACGCCCGGGGTACCGGGCTTTGAGAAACAATCGTACAGGCGAACCGTGGCCGTAAGGAGAACATCCAAGGATGTAAAGTCGGACACCCGTATGAGGCCGACCTCTCCGTAACCACGGCCCGCCCTCGCAGGACACCTAGGACAGACGGGGCTACTCGGCTACTCGCTTCGTCTAGCACACCCACCAAAAGGCAGGAGCACTGGATTCGGGCACACGTTGTGAGGCACCCTTCGTGTGGAACGAAAGCCACACTGGGGCCCTCACTGAGGTGTGCCGCTTAGACCATTTCCGTCGGACGCTCGCCAACATGCCGGACCGCTTGGGTCCGTGGGCTGAAGGGACGGGGCACCAGCAGTCACCTATTGACTGTGCACCTACTGTCTCCGACCTATACTAGGATGGGGGTATGTCCTTCAAAACAGGCCCACAAAACGGTATCAGGCGAAGCCCATAAATCCACAGTGAGCGGACTGTGAAACTTCTTATTTTCGACACCCCTGGTATATATTACCATCCCTGGTAGTCTAAAACGAACCCATGGGAGTCTAAAATGAACCCATGGGATTCTAAACACAACCCATGGTAGTCTAAAACGGACCCATGGGAGTCTAGCAAAAAAAGAACTTAGAAAAATAACGCTTGGATTTTCATTCCTCCAGGCTCACACCGACACACTGCACCACCCAGTCCGAGTAGGGGACCCGTTTCGGACACAGACTCTGAGTGGTCCCTCTCCTCTGGAGCCTCAGGAAGACCTCCAGACAGGGGGCCACCAACTGCACCACTTTGGCCGAATGGGGGACCCGTTTCGGCCTCAGACTCTGAGTGGTCCCGCTCCTCTGGAGCCTCAGGAAGACCTCCAGACAGGGGGCCCACTAACTGCACCACTTAGGCCGAGTAGGGGACCCGTTTCGGCCTCAGACTCTGAGTGGTCCCGCTCCTCTGGAGCCTCAGGAAGACCTCCAGACAGGGGGCCCACTAACTGCACCACTCTGGCCGAGTAGGAGACCCGTTTCGGCCTCAGACTGTGAGTGGTCCCGCTCCTCTGGAGCCTCAGGAAGACCTCCAGACAGGGGGCCCACTAACTGCACCACTCAGGCCGAGTAGGGGAACCGTTCCGGCCTCAGACTCTGAGTGGACCCGCTCCTCTGGAGCCTCACCAAGACCCCCAGACAGGGGGCCACCAACTGCACCACTTAGGCCGAGTAGGGGACCCGTTTCGGCCTCAGACTCTGAGTGGACCCGCTCCTCTGGAGCCTCAGGAAGACCTCCAGACAGGGGGCCACCAACTACACCACTCAGTCCGAGTAGGGGACCCGTTTCGGCCTCAGACTCTGAGTGGACCCGCTCCACTGGAGCCTCAGGAAGACCTCCAGACAGGGGGCCCACTAACTGCACCACTTAGGCCGAGTAGGGGACCCGTTTCGGCCTCAGACTCTGAGTGGACCCGCTGCTCTGGAGCCTCACCAAGACCTCCAGACAGGGGGCCCACTAACTGCACCACTTAGGCCGAGTAGGGGACCCGTTTCGGCCTCAGACTCTGAGTGGACCCGCTCCTCTGGAGCCTCACCAAGACCCCCAGACAGGGGGCCACCAACTGCACCACTCAGTCCGAGTAGGGGACCCGTTTCGGCCTCAGACTCTGAGTGGACCCGCTCCTCTGGAGCCTCACCAAGACCCCCAGACAGGGGGCCACCAACTGCACCACTCAGTCCGAGTAGGGGACCCGTTTCGGCCTCAGACACTGAGTGGTCCCGGTCCTCTGGAGCCTCTGGAAGACCTCCAGACAGGGGGCCCACTAACTGCACCACTTAGGCCGAGTAGGGGACCCGTTTCGGACTCAGACTCTGAGTGGACCCGCTCCTCTGGAGCCTCACCAAGACCCCCAGACAGGGGGCCACCAACTGCACCACTCTGTCCGAGTAGGGGACCCGTTTCGGCCTCAGACTCTGAGTGGTCCCGCTCCTCTGGAGCCTCAGGAAGACCTCCAGACCTGGGGCCCACTAACTGCACCACTTAGGCCGAGTAGGGGACCCGTTTCGGCCTCAGACTCTGAGTGGACCCGCTCCTCTGGAGCCTCACCAAGACCCCCAGACAGGGGGCCACCAACTGCACCACTCTGTCCGAGTAGGGGACCCGTTTCGGCCTCAGACTCTGAGTGGACCCGCTCCTCTGGAGCCTCACCAAGACCCCCAGACAGGGGGCCACCAACTGAACCACTCAGTCCGAGTAGGGGACCCGTTTCGGCCTCAGGCTCTGAGTGGTCCCGCTCCTCTGGAGCCTCAGGAAGACCTCCAGACAGGGGGCCCACTAACTGCACCACTCAGGCCGAGTAGGGGAACCGTTCCGGCCTCAGACTCTGAGTGGACCCGCTCCTCTGGAGCCTCACCAAGACCCCCAGACAGGGGGCCACCAACTGCACCACTTAGGCCGAGTAGGGGACCCGTTTCGGCCTCAGACTCTGAGTGGACCCGCTCCTCTGGAGCCTCAAGAAGACCTCCAGACAGGGGGCCACCAACTGCACCACTCAGGCCGAGTAGGGGACCCGTTTCGGCCTCAGACACTGAGTGGTCCCGCTCCTCTGGAGCCTCAGGAAGACCTCCAGACAGGGGGCCCGCTTACTGCACCACTTAGGCCGAGTAGGGGACCCGTTTCGGCCTCAGACTCTGAGTGGACCCGCTCCTCTGGAGCCTCAGGAAGACCTCCAGACAGGGGGCCCACTAACTGCACCACATGGGCCGAGTAGGGGACCCGTTTCGGACTTAGACGCCAAGTGGTCCCGCACCCCTGGATGGTTCTAGAGACCCCCAGACCAGGGGCCACCAACTGCACCACTTGGGCCGAGTAGGGGACCCGTTTCGGCCTTAGACGCCACGTGGTCCCGCTCCTCTGGAGCCTCAGGAAGACCTCCAGACCGGGGGCCACCAACGGCACCACTCAGTCCGACCAGGGGACACCTTTCGGCCTTAGACGCCACGTGGTCCCGCTCCTCTGGAGCCTCAGGAAGACCTCCAGGGCCAGGGGCCACCTTTCCTATATGCCAAACAACCACTGTCCTGCAAAACAGGCCCACAAAACGGTATCAGGCGAAGCCCATAAATCCACAGTGAGCGGACTGTGAAACTTCTTATTTTCGACACCCCTGGTATATATTACCATCCCTGGTAGTCTAAAACGAACCCATGGGAGTCTAAAATGAACCCATGGGATTCTAAACACAACCCATGGTAGTCTAAAACGAACCCATGGGAGTCTAGCAAAAAAAGAACTTAGAAAAATAACGCTTGGATTTTCATTCCTCCAGGCTCACACCGACTCACTGCACAACTCAGTCCGAGTAGGGGACCCATTTCGGACTCAGACTCTGAGTGGACCCGCTGCTCTGGAGCCTCAGGAAGACCTCCAGACAGGGGGCCACCAACTGCACCACTTAGGCCGAATAGGGGACCCGTTTCGGACTCAGACTCTGCGTGGTCCCGCTCCTCTGGAGCTGCAGGAAGACCTCCAGACAGGGGGCCACCGACTGCCCCACTTAGGCCGAATAGGGGACCCGTTTCGGCCTCAGACTCTGCGTGGTCCCGCTCCTCTGGAGCCTCAGGAAGACCTCCAGACCTGGGGCCCACCAACTGCCCCACTTAGGCCGAGAAGGGGACCCGTTTCGGACTCAGACTCGGAGTGGTCCCGCTCCTCTGGAGCATCAGGAAGACCTCCAGACAGGGGGCCACCAACTGCCCCACTTAGGCCGAGTAGGGGACCCGTTTCGGCCTCAGACTCTGCGTGGTCCCGCTCCTCTGGAGCATCAGGAAGACCTCCAGACAGGGGGCCACCAACTGCCCCACTTAGGCCGAGTAAGGGACCCGTTTCGGCCTCAGACTCTGCGTGGTCCCGCTCCTCTGGAGCCGCAGGAAGACCTCCAGACCTGGGGCCACCAACTGCCCCACTTAGGCCGAGAAGGGGACCCGTTTCGGCCTCAGACTCTGAGTGGACCCGCTGCTCTGGAGCCTCAGGAAGACCTCCAGACAGGGGGCCACTAACTGCCCCACTTAGGCCGAGAAGGGGACCCGTTTCGGCCTCAGACTCTGAGTGGTCCCGCTCCTCTGGAGCCTCAGGAAGACCCCCAGACAGGGGGCCACCAACTGCACCACTTAGGCCGACTAGGGGACCCGTTTCGGCCTCAGACTCTGCGTGGTCCCGCTCCTCTGGAGCCGCAGGAAGACCTCCAGACCTGGGGCCACCAACTGCCCCACTTAGGCCGAGAAGGGGACCCGTTTCGGCCTCAGACTCTGAGTGGACCCGCTGCTCTGGAGCCTCAGGAAGACCTCCAGACAGGGGGCCACTAACTGCCCCACTTTGGCCGAGAAGGGGACCCGTTTCGGCCTCAGACTCTGAGTGGTCCCGCTCCTCCGGAGCCTCAGGAAGACCCCCAGACAGGGGGCCGACAACTGCACCACTTAGGCCGAATGGGGGACCCGTTTCGGACTTAGACGGCAAGTGGTCCCGCTCCTCTGGAGCCTCAGGAAGACCTCCAGACCGTGGACCACCAACTGCACCACTCGGGCCGAGTAGGGGACCCGTTTCGGCCTTAGACGCCACGTGGTCCCGCTCCTCTGGAGCCTCAGGAAGACCTCCAGACCGTGGACCACCAACTGCACCACTCGGGCCGAGTAGGGGACCCGTGTCGGCCTTAGACGCCACGTGGTCCCGCTCCTCTGGAGCCTCAGGAAGACCTCCAGACCGTGGACCACCAACTGCACCACTCAGTCCGACCAGGGGACCCGTTTCGGCCTTAGACGCCACGTGGTCCCGCTCCTCTGGAGCCTCAGGAAGACCTCCAGACCGGGGGCCACCAACGGCACCACTCAGTCCGACCAGGGGACCCGTTTCGGCCTTAGACGCCACGTGGTCCCGCTCCTCTGGAGCCTCAGGAGGACCTCCAGACCGGGGGCCACCAACGGCCCCACTCAGTCCGACCAGGGGACCCGTTTCGGCCTTAGACGCCACGTGGTCCCGCTCCTCTGGAGCCTCAGGAAGACCTCCAGACCGGGGGCCACCAACGGCCCCACTCAGTCCGACCAGGGGACCCGAATCGGCCTTAGACGCCACGTGGTCCCGCTCCTCTGGAGCCTCAGGAAGACCTCCAGACCGGGGGTCACCAACGGCACCACTCAGTCCGACCAGGGGACCCGAATCGGCCTTAGACGCCACGGGGTCCCGCTCCTCTGGAGCCTCAGGAAGACTTCCAGACCAGGGGCCACCTTTCTTATATGTCAAACGACCACTGTCCTGCAAAACAGGCCCACAAAACGGTACCAGGCGAAGCCCATAAATCCACAGTGAGCGGACTGTGAAATTTCTTATTTTCGAGACCCCTGCTAACCCTATATTACCATCCCTGGTAGTCTAAAACGACCCCATGGGAGTCTAGCAGAAAAATGACTTAGAAAAAAAACGCTTGGTTTTTCAAACGAAGCCAAGGAATCCACAGTGAGCGGACTGTGAAATTTCTTGTTTAACAATTTATAATAATAATAATAGTTAATAATAATAAGAATAATAATAATAATAAGAATAATAATAATAAGAAGAATAATAATAAGAATAATAATAATAATAAGAATAATAATAAGAATAAGAATAAGAAGAATAACAATAAGAGTAACAATACAAAGAAGAATAACAATAAGAATAAGAGGAATAACAATAAGAAATCAGGTCTCAGCACCAATCCCACATGCTCTCTGTCCCTCCCTTGCCATGGGAGCCACACACACACACACACACACACACACACACACACACACACACACACACACACACACATATGACCTCTATCTCTACCCAGGAATAGGAGGCTCAGCTCTGGTGTGTGTGTTTCCAGCTTCCCCCTATAGGCCCACACACACACAACACCTCTATCTCTACCCAGGAATAGGAGGCTCAGCACTGGTGTGTGTGTTTCCAGCTTCCCCCTATAGTCCCCACACACAAAATACCTCTATTTCTACCCAGGAAAAGGAGGCTCAGCTCTGGTGTGTGTGTTTCCAGCTTCCCCCTATAGTCCCCACAGACAAAATACCTCTATTTCTACCCAGGAAAAGGAGGCTCAGCTCTGGTGTGTGTGTTTCCAGCTTCCCCCTATAGGCCCCCCCACACACACACACACACAACACCTCTATCTCTACCCAGGAATAGGAGGCTCAGCTCTGGGATGAGTGTTTCCAGCTTCCCCCTATAGGCCCAAACACACAAGTCCTCTGTCTCTACCCAGGAATAGGAGGCTCAGCACTGGTGTGTGTGTGTGTGTGTTTCCAGCTTCCCCCTATAGTCCCCACACACAAAATACCTCTATTTCTACCCAGGAAAAGGAGGCTCAGCTCTGGTGTGTGTGTTTCCAGCTTCCCCCTATAGGCCCACACACACACAACACCTCTATCTCTACCCAGGAATAGGAGGCTCAGCACTGGTGTGTGTGTTTCCAGCTTCCCCCTATAGTCCCCACACACAAAATACCTCTATTTCTACCCAGGAAAAGGAGGCTCAGCTCTGGTGTGTGTGTTTCCAGCTTCCCCCTATAGTCCCCACACACAAAATACCTCTATTTCTACCCAGGAAAAGGAGGCTCAGCTCTGGTGTGTGTGTTTCCAGCTTCCCCCTATAGGCCCCCCCACACACACACACACAACACCTCTATCTCTACCCAGGAATAGAAGGCTCAGCTCTGGGATGAGTGTTTCCAGCTTCCCCCTATAGGCCCAAACACACAAGTCCTCTGTCTCTACCCAGGAATAGGAGGCTCAGCACTGGTGTGTGTGTGTTTCCAGCTTCCCCCTATAGTCCCCACACACAAAATACCTCTATTTCTACCCAGGAAAAGGAGGCTCAGCTCTGGTGTGTGTGTTTCCAGCTTCCCCCTATAGGCCCCCCCACACACACACAACACCTCTATCTCTACCCAGGAATAGGAGGCTCAGCTCTGGTGTGTGTGTTTCCAGCTTCCCCCTATAGGCCCCCCCACACACACACACAACACCTCTATCTCTACCCAGGAATAGGAGGCTCAGCTCTGGGATGAGTGTTTCCAGCTTCCCCCTATAGGCCCAAACACACAAGTCCTCTGTCTCTACCCAGGAATAGGAGGCTCAGCACTGGTGTGTGTGTGTTTCCAGCTTCCCCCTATAGTCCCCACACACAAAATACCTCTATTTCTACCCAGGAAAAGGAGGCTCAGCTCTGGTGTGTGTGTTTCCAGCTTCCCCCTATAGGCCCCCCCACACACACACACAACACCTCTATCTCTACCCAGGAATAGGAGGCTCAGCTCTGGGATGAGTGTTTCCAGCTTCCCCCTATGGGCCCAAACACACAAGTCCTCTGTCTCTACCCAGGAATAGGAGGCTCAGCACTGGTGTGTGTGTTTCCAGCTTCCCCCTATAGTCCCCACACACAAAATACCTCCATCCCTACCCAGGAATAGGAGCCTCAACTCGGGGATGTGTGTTTACAGCTTCCCCCCATAGGCCCACACTCACTCTATCCCTACCCAGGAATTGGAGGCCCAGCTCTGGGATAAGTGTTTCCATCTCCCCCTGTAGACCCATACCCACACACACACTCCATCCCTACCCAGGAATAGGAGCCTCAACTCGGGGATGTGTGTTTACAGCTTCCCCCCATAGGCCCACACTCACTCTATCCCTACCCAGGAATTGGAGGCCCAGCTCTGGGATAAGTGTTTCCATCTCCCCCTGTAGACCCATACCCACACACACACTCCATCCCTACCCAGGAATAGGAGCCTCAACTCGGGGATGTGTGTTTACAGCTTCCCCCCATAGGCCCACACTCACTCTATCCCTACCCAGGAATTGGAGGCCCAGCTCTGGGATAAGTGTTTCCATCTCCCCCTGTAGACCCATACCCACACACACACTCCATCCCTACCCAGGAATAGGAGCCTCAACTCGGGGATGTGTGTTTACAGCTTCCCCCCATAGGCCCACACTCACTCTATCCCTACCCAGGAATTGGAGGCCCAGCTCTGGGATAAGTGTTTCCATCTCCCCCTGTAGACCCATACCCACACACACACTCCATCCCTACCCAGGAATAGGAGCCTCAACTCGGGGATGTGTGTTTACAGCTTCCCCCCATAGGCCCACACTCACTCTATCCCTACCCAGGAATTGGAGGCCCAGCTCTGGGATAAGTGTTTCCATCTCCCCCTGTAGACCCATACCCACACACACACTCCATCCCTACCCAGGAATAGGAGCCTCAACTCGGGGATGTGTGTTTACAGCTTCCCCCCATAGGCCCACACTCACTCTATCCCTACCCAGGAATTGGAGGCCCAGCTCTGGGATAAGTGTTTCCATCTCCCCCTGTAGACCCATACCCACACACACACACACACACACACACACACACACACACACACACACACACACACACACACACACACACACACACACACACTCCATCCCTACCCAGGAATAGGAGCCTCAACTCGGGGATGTGTGTTTACAACTCCCCCCCCCCCACCCACCAGACCCACACCCACCCTATCCCTACCCAGGAATAGGAGCCTCAACTCGGGGATGTGTGTTTCCAGCTCCCCCCCACCACCCACCCACCAGACCCACACCCACCCTATCCTTACCCAGGAATAGGAGCCTCAACTCGGCCTCTGGGGGTCCAGCTCCCCGCCCCACCATCTCCACGGGACATCCATCAACCTGACCACCAGCCGAACCCGGGTACCCACTCTTAAGCACCCCTCCTCGGCCTCAACAGAGAGAAAACCAACCCCCTGACATCCACGATCACACCCCTGGGAGTCTAAAAAAAAATGATTTACCCCTGGGAGTCTAAAA
>NW_027641295.1:0-17328 GCF_949987615.1 Pollachius pollachius
ATGTTTCACACGGTTTTCAGTGCCCGCATGCTTGACTTAGCTACCAAAAGCTCCCCAATGTACAGCGAGTAGCAGAAAGCGGCCTTATCTCTCCATTAAATTGTTCAGTTTCAAACTGCCACCCTTGAGCAATGGCTCCTGACTGAATTATTTTGTTACTTCATTATGATACAAAATTCAATCATGTCACGAAGAAACCGACATGGGTACCTGGGTTGTGTGTGTGTGTGTGTGTGTGTGTGTTGTGTGTGTGTGTGTGTGTGCGTGTGTGTGTCCTAGGTTTGGGAGGAAGAAGGAGGATAAGAAGAACAAGATGGTGGCCCTCAGTGAAGATGGTGGCCCTCAGTGAGGAGGAAGCTGAGCGCACGGTGGACCCAAGGTATAGCACAAAATTTATTCAAAAAGTATTTATATATATTGACTTATATTATCTCTATGTCTGTCCATTCTTTATTTTGTATAGTATTAGTCCTAGATAAGTTAGACCAAAAAACAACTTCAGAGGATACCTTATAGTTGGCCCCCAACTGCCAAAAGTAGCTTATATTAGCTTAAAGTAGCCAAATTGAACTAAAATGATACTATATGTAGCTATAGGTAGCTTTGTCCCCAATAGGGTCAGAATTGTCCCTGAACAACGCTGTAGTGCAACCCTTTGTTTTCATTTGGATTCAGACAAGCAGTGCACACTTTACTGTCCCCACACACAACCACCTGTGGATCCACAATGGCCGCCCGCACACAGAGCGCAGAAGCTCTTGCTAAGAGGAGGCTGTCTCAAGCTGATTCGGACGCCCCTCTTGAGGGCGTGAAGGCGGGCCTCACCAAAACCGTCAAATTAAACGCACACGTCCTTAAAAAATCAACACGTCAGTGTTTGAACCACAACTTTAAACGGCTCTTGTTTGAACTCATATTACCCCCCCCCCACAGGTCGGTGCGGCCCACCCCTGAGGGATCGCTCCACAGCATCCCGGACATGGAGGACGACGACAGCGACCCCAACTACGCCCGCATCAACTTCAACAGGCCCCCCCTCCCCCCGGACGACGTCCCTCCCCCCGCCGGCCCCCCCCTTCGGGCCCCTACCGGACCCCCGGGGACCTGGACGGCCTCTACGCTAAAGTGAACAAACCGCAGACCGGGCATCAGGCCCTGTCCGAAAGGTGAGGGGGGCGGGGGGAAGGATGGAAGGAAGTGAGAAGGCAAAGGAGGAAGCATGGATGGGGACGGGGACGTTTGGGTGCGTGCGTGCGTGTGCGTGCGTGCGTGCGTGTGTGTGTGTACGTGGTCTGCGTGTGCATGCACATGCAGACATCGACGCAACAGGGTAACATCTTTGGGGGAAAACGCTGAGACGTACTGTGTTGACGCGTGTTCCTGTGTGGGTGGATGGCTGTTGAGCATGTGTGTGTCTAAACACAAAACGCAATTGTCTTTTGTGTGTGTGTGTGTTTGTGTGTGTGTGTGTGCTCGCATATGTGTGTGTGTGTGTGTGTGTGTGTGTGTGTGTGTGTGTGTGTGTGCGTGCGCATATGTGTGTGGGTGTGCACGCCCGCGCAGCGTTTGTGTCGAGGTGTCTGTTGTGTTTCCGTTGAAGGGACCAGCAGGAGCTGTTGTTGACATGAATATTCATGCTGCCATCGTGGGCCCCACCTACACTACGCATTCGCGGGGGGATCTCCGCGGCGACAGCTCGTCGGGTTTGATTGTGTCTCCCGCGATTAGCGCTCGAGTTATTTATAATTAACGTCACGTCGCTTGGAGGTGTCTGGTAGTCTGCCGTCTCCCCCCCCCCCCCCCACTCCGAAAAAATCACTGTTGTCGCCGTCGACAACCCAATCAATTAATGTACTGTATGGGAAGGTGGAGTAGATTTTAGTTTTTAGTCAATAGAAAATCAACGTTTTGCTTTAATCCTACACTGTGTGTGTGTGTGTGTGTGTGTGTGTGTGTGTGTGTGTGTGTGTTCGTGTGTGTCACATCCCCCTGGCCTTGACATTGGTAACGATTTGAATTTAATTGTTAAATTGCTCTGTACTATAACCATGCATACAATAAACTGGAATAACCATGCATAAAACATGATCATGTGGGTCTAGCACACACACACACGCACATGTACGCCCACACACACACACACACTCACACACACAAACACACACACAAGTCATGCATGATTCATGAAATGCGAGCAAAAATTGCCGTGCTGGCTATTAGCGCTGGGGAATTTAATGGACAGAGTTAGGAAGTATTAGGCTTTCTAAAATGGCGCTTTGAAATACATGTATAGGAGCAGGCGGAAATAAAGTCAACATAAAACAATTTTGCAGCCGCCGAAGTATAACTCTGCCGTCATTACAGACGGAAAAAACGCCGAACCGTTACAGATAAAGTGTGACCGCTTTTTAAGTGTGGAAGTCGAGGAGGAGGAAAAAATGGAGGACCAGGCAACAGAGAAGAAAGGCAAGGGGGGGGATTGGGAGGGGGAGAGAGAGAGAGATTGAGGGAGACGTAGAAGAAGGTATGTGAGTATATGGGTGTGAGTGAACGTGGACACAAACGACAGACAGCAGTGAGGACCAAGGTGTGAGGGAGAGAGAGAGACAAAAGAAAAGCTAGAGAGAGAGGGCAAGCGAGGGAACGGGAGAAAGAGAGAGAGGGCTAATTAGCCACAGTCTAGCAGCTTGACAGTTCTGTTAGACCACTTTAGCAGCCGCATACTGCTACTGTGTACTTCGTTAATGGCCTCTCGATCGCTCTCTCTCTCTATCCATTTATCTTTTTCTCTCTCGCTCTCTCTCTTTCTCTCTCTTTCACTTTCTCTCTTTTTATTGGTCTTTCATGCTCTTTCTTAATATATCTCTCTGGTTCTCTGTTTCTCTTTCTCTCTTTTTTTGCTCTCTTTAATTCTCTTGCTCTGTATCTCTCTCTCTGTATTTCTCTTTCTCTCTCTATCTGCCATTCTCTGTTTCTTGTTCTTACTCTCCTCTCTCTCTCTCTCTCTCTCTCTCTCTCTCTCTCTCTCTCTCTCTGTCTCTCTCTCTTCCCCATCTCTCTCTCTCTCTTTCTCTCTCTTTCTCTCTCTCTCTCTCTCTCTCTCTCTCTCTCTCTCTCTCTCTCTCTCTCTCTCTCTCTCTCTCTCATCTCTCTGTCTCCTTCCAGCATCTTTTGTTTTCCTTCCCCTCTCTCCCCCCCATCTTTCGCATCTATCTCTCCCTCTCTCTCTCCTTCCCTTCCACTCACTCCCGGTGTCACTCGCCCGTCATTCCGTCGGTCTGTTCCACTCTCCTGGGCTCTTGTTGTTAGCTCGTAGCGTAGCCTAGCGCCGCCACCGCCGCCGCGCTACGTCAGCCCCCCGGGTGCAGCATGATGAATGGGCCGGTAGGGGACCTGGAGAGAGAGGGAGGCCCCCGGAGGTGGCGGGGGGGCCTCCCTCTCTCTCCACCAGAGGGGCCCGCTCCCAGCCCTCCTCGTTCAGGTGGCTGCTGAAGGCTAGCGGGGCCCTAATGGATCTGTAATGACGCTAGGCTAGGGACCTAGCACGCACACGCATCCACACACATATGGAGGAACACACACAGACGCACACAGGAACACACACACACACACAAACAAACAGACTCACATGCACGAACGCATGCATGCACACATACGTATGAACACACGCAGGCACGCACACACACACAAACACACACATGCACATATGAATATGCACACACACACGCACACATGCATAGGAACAAATACGTGTTCCCACACATAGTTACACAGACAAACAGACAGAGACACAGTTACACACACACACACCCTCACACAATGAACACACACAGGAACACGGAAAAACATCTACAACACCCACACACACACACAGCAGGGAAAAGACACACAAACACAAAGTTGCAGAACTCCAACAGATGGTCTATATGTGTGCTGTGTGTTGTGTGTGTATTTGTTGGTGTGTGTGTGTTTGTTATGAATTGTTATGCACTTGCCACATCTCGAAGATAATAAAAAACACAAATATCCAATTATGGCTGATTTTTATTCAAACTTTAAACAAACTAACACACATGCACGCACACACACACACACACACACACACACCTGGCATGTGATTCCATTGTTGGTTTGGGTGAGACTGTATTCCCAGATTTAGACAGTACAGCTGTTAACACACGCACACATACACACACACACATGCAGACGTACACACACACACAAACGTACACACACACACACACACACACTATGCAGCCCACTTGTAATATTTTAGCAAAATGACTCTGGGTAACCTAGCAACAATGGTGTGTGGTTACAGTGAGTTCCAGCAGAGTGTGTGTGTGTGTGTGTGTGTGTGTGTGTGTGTGTGTGTGTGTGTGTGTGATTGACCATTGGTGTGTACTTTGTGTTCCCAACTGCTTGTGTATGCAAGTGTGCTTGCAGTCTTGCACACATTTGTGCATCTCCATGTCAAGTGTGCGTTCGTTTAGGCTGTGTGTGTGTGTGTGTGTGTGTGTGTGTGTGTGTGTGTGTGTGGCTGTGTGTGTGTGTGTGTGTGTGTGTGTGTGTGTGTGTATTGGAGGGAGGGAGAAGTGTGTGTGTCTGTGTGTATAGGAGGGAGGGAGGGAGAAGTGTGTTTGTGTGTGTGTGCGCGTAAAGAGGGAGAGAGGGAGAAAATCTATATCGTTGTGTGTTGGGGACAGACAGAGAGCTTTACAACACTGTATTCGTGTGTGGTTTGTTTCCTCCTGTATGCGTACGCACGCACACACACGCACGCACACACACCAACTAACTTTTCCTCGACTCCCCCTCTCCCTACTCGCTCCCTAATTCACCGCCGGACATTTTCATTGGGGCCGGCGGCGGCAGGTGTGTGGCGTGACGGCGGTCATATTTGATTAGCGCCGAGCGCGCGGCTGACCTGTGGCGAGGAGAGGTTAGCTATGCTTGTCAAACTGTATTAGCCAGGAGGCAGTCTTTGTTGCGACGGGTGTAAGAACCGGGGGAAGATGAAAGGAAGGAGGGAGGGGAGGTGGAGAGGGAGAGGAAGTGAAGGACTAGCATCTTGAGGAGGAAGGGTGGCGGGAAGAGATGTAAGGTCTGCTGTTTTGAGTTTGTTGAATGTCCGCCGCCGGCCGGGGATGGGCTCGCGGCCTGGCGTCGTCGCGGTCACGGCGGCGCTAGCTTGAACGTGTCCGGAATACATGGAGCCGTAGCCGTAGCCGTAGCCCAAGCCGCGCTGGAATTAGCATGTTAGCCCGCTTTGGCAAGCAGTACGAGGATAAACAAAAAATAGTCATTTTTCAAACAAACTGTTGTAATTGTATAACTATATAATATATGTAACTATAATAATATACTGAATATTCGTTACAAAAGAGATCATTTAAAACACATTGCCTGCTTCGAGGAATTAGTCTGTTAGTCATTCTAGTTCAGTTTAGCACAATTTCCACCCAAATTTTGGCACACATTCTCAAAGAGCCGACATGAACGTCATAGACGTCGGTAATAAGCTATCTTTAACCCCGGGTTAAGTATGTAGTACGGTGAAGGCTAGGTCACGTCGGGCGACCTTTACGAGCTGCGTTTATTTTTCGACGGCGGTTTTTCCGTCATGCGTCGCGTGACAACGGCCTCCATTTGGGATCCGCGGCTGGCTACGCTATTTGATCTCCTCCAACGCGCCGGACACACACACACACACACACACACACACACACACACACACACACACACACCTGCACACACACACACACACACACACCTAGTCACACACACACACACCTAGACACACACACACCTAGACACACACACACACACCTAGACACACACACACACACGCATTACCGCAAACTCACCCACACACACATACACACAGGACTGTCACTACGTTGACGTTTGTGTCCAGTGGCTAGAAGGCCAGCAGTAGGGCTGCTATTCCTTTTTACCCTGCATGACTAAGCCCAGACACACACACAAACACACTCAAGCGCACACTCACAGACACACACAAGCAGAGGACGCAGTTCTTGTTGCTTGCACGCACGTACACACACACACACCCTAATTAGTCTCCCCTTGCACTGGCTAACACGACAGGAGTTTCTTTCTGCCTTTATCTCTCCCCCTCTCCCTCCTCTGTTGCCCTTTTTCTCTCTCCCCATCGTTTTTGCTCTCTCTCGCACTCTTGTGCTCTCTCTCGCTATACCTCTAACTCTCCATCTCTCTCCCTCTATCTCGCTCTCTCATCCTCTGTCACTCTTTTCATCGTTCTCTCCATCGCTCTTTCTCTCCCTCTCTCTCGCTCCCCCTCTCTCCCGCCTACTCTTTCTCTCATTTTTGCGCTCTCTTTTCCTCTGTCCCTCCTTCCTCTCTCCTTTCCGCCTCCTTTCCTCTCTTCCTCCCTTCTGCATTTAATGAACACATTTTTCCTCCTTCTCATTCAACATTTCTGTCTGTTTTCAGGAAGTTATTCCTTGTTGATCTCTTCAAACTTTGCTCTTGCCTGCTAGTAGACCTAGCCTCTCTCTGTTTTAACTTTCTGTGTGTGTAACTCTCTCTCTCTCTCTCTCTCTCTCTCTCTATATGTCTCTCTCTCAGTAAATGAATGTCTTTGGCTCTTTGCAGTGTCTCCTCTGCATTGCGGGGCTCTGGTGCCAATGGCAGAAAATAGCTAAAGACTGTCGTTGGTAGCAGCTGGCTCGGAGACAGAGCTTTCCTATAGGAGTCTATAGCTCACCACTGCTAGGCTAGGCTACGCTGCAACACAAACCGACGACAATACTTAATCTCTGCAGTTATTTTATCGATGCTGTGACCTTTTTGGGTCTTTGATGAATATAACTAATCAGTAAAATGTTAAAATGGAGAAAGAATGTAACCCCCTTTTCAGTTATTTTAAATGGGTATTATTCCAGTTAAAAATTGATTGATATCTTTTACCCTAATGGTCACAACAATCATTTTAATAATACAAATTAACGAACACTCAATATGTCCAGCTAGCTAGCTAGCAAGTGAACAAGCTAGCTAGCTAGACAGAGCTCAACTGGCTCCTCTAGATGTTTTTCAAAGCGCCGTTTTGGGAAGTCTAATAATTCATAACTCTGCCCATAAAATGTCCCAAGCACATCTTGTGGCACAAGGACATTAACGACAAATTCAGTATTATAATTATATAATAATATGATAAATGACAGTCCACCACTTAGCACCACCAAGTATCTGTATTAATGGGCTAACACCACTCATGGATACTACTGTAATCAGTGAGCTGGGCTTCTGTTGGTGTTTTGTTGGGCTTCATATATTTACAGCACACAACTACACGAATCACAAGTGCGTTTTAATTGTGTGTGTGTGTGTGTGTGTGTGTGTGTGTGTGTGTGTGTGTGTGTGTGTGTGCGTGTGCGTTTGTGATGTTTTTGGTCATTTTTTGTGAACAGTGCTTTCCTATATAATACGATACCACATAACATCTATGGCAGTTGTCCCTTGCTCCTGGCCAAGGCATAAGCTAAACAACACACAGACACAAACACACATATAATACACACATACACACACATATTATTCAAGCACACACATACACACACAACACACACACACTACACAGACGCACACACACACACACACACATAAAACTCACAAACATAACACACACGCATATATAACAAACAAACAAACACGTAAAATTCACACACAAACACACACATATAATTCACACACATATGTTATTTCCCCCCACCACTACATCAGTGTCATCCTCCATCCATTAATATGATAATATTTTGTTGTCGGCGGTGATGGAGGCCCCGGCATAACGAGATAATTACAGTGTTGTTTCATTTGGAGGATGACACGCTCGCTCAATCAAAATGGCAGCCCTAATTACCAGCCCACGGATGGGCTAATGGGTTTTATAGGAAAGGGACAAGGTAGGGGGAAAGGAATGAGATGTACATCTATATAAAGCTATATATAGATGTACATCTGTAGATATATATATATATCTTGTCATCCAAACATTGATGTGCGCTCTCAACGTTTCCATCTAATGATCCATTCCAGTGTATGTGTGTGTGTGTGTCTGTATCTGCGTGCGTGTTCATCTCTCTGACAGAGTGTACGGAGGGGTAAAGCGTTTACGGAAGGCAATGCCGCAAAGTAGGGTAATTATTCAAAAGTCACAAGCGGCCAAATATATAAAGTTGTTTTTCCAGTTTTTTTTCTTACCAACTGTATTGTTTGTAGGCTTTGGAGAGAACGGGAAAGAAAAGATAGATTAGCATTGATTAGTCATGTCTTGAGCTCCACCATTACGCTAATGACAATAACGGCGGCAATTAGCGCTACGCTATCACTCCAATAAGGCCACGGGGCGACCATTTTAGACAAGGCAGGTATTACCTCCAGACTGCGGCTCCGTGAGTTCCACAAAGTTCTACCTTCATGGCCGCGATTCGACGTTCATCTATGGAGGGATGCACCGCACTGCGGTGTGCGATTGTGTGTGTGTGTGTGTGTGTGTGTGTGTGTGTGTGTGTGTGTGTGTGTGTGTGTGTGTGTGTGTGTGTGTGTGTGTGTGAGAGAGAGAGAATATATTACGGATCAACATACTGGCGCAGAACTGCATATGACTCAGGTCTCCAGTCCCTACTGAGTTGGCAAGAGATGCAGCATTAAATTAGCACAATACTTAGACACACACACACGCACACACACACACACACACACACACACACTTCAACACACACTCACACACACACACACACACACAGACACACACACACACACACTTCAACACACACACACACACACACACACACACACACACACTTGAACAGAAACACACACACACATACAGATTTGGTTACATTCTAACATTAGTTGTGGTAAACTATTCACTTCATCCGGTGTGTAAATTAGCACAATACTTAGACACAGACACACACAGACACTTCAACACACACACAAACACACACTTCAACACATACACACTTCAACAGAAACAGACACACACACATACACACACACACACATACAGATTTGGTTACATTCAGAAATGAGTTGTAGTAAACTATTCACTTCATCCTGTGCGCGCACGCACGCACGCACGCAGCACGGTAGGACTTTGTCGGGCTGTCTAATTAAAGGAGGGGTCACAGGAGGGATTTAAACACCCAAGCCATGTAGCCTGCTAATGAACCGCCACATCTCTCCTCTCCATCTCTCTCCTCACGCTCACTCCTATCTCTCTTCTCGCCCTCACACTCTCTATGTATCTACTCTCTCTCCCTCTTTCTCTCCCCTCTCCCTCTCTACCATCTCTCTATGTATCTACTCTCTCTCCCTCTTTCTCTCCCCTCTCCCTCTCTCCCTCCTCTCTATGTATCTACTCTCTCTCCCTCTTTCTCTCCCCTCTCCCTCTCTACCATCTCTCTATGTATCTACTCTCTCTCCCTCTTTCTCTCCCCTCTCCCTCTCTACCATCTCTCTATGTATCTACTCTCTCTCCCTCTTTCTCTCCCCTCTCCCTCTCTACCATCTCTCTATGTATCTACTCTCTCCCCCTCCCCCTCCTCCCCTCTCCCTCTCTACCATCTCTCTCTCTCTCCCCCACCATCCCTCTCCCCCCTCCATCCCCCCCTCCCCCTCCTCCCCTCTCCCTCTCTACCATCTCTCTCTCTCCCTCCCCCTCCCTGCTGCATTGTGCTGTCCCTTTAACAGCTAACACCTGGAGGCTAGGCTCTATCAGTATGGGAGGCCGGGCCGCTGTTCAATTTCGTCTCTCTCTGCGTGTTTATGCGCCGGTCCAGAGGTCTGTCTTTGGCTGCACGTGATGTATGTGTAAATGCTCTACCGTGTTTCCCAATGCATCATTCCGATATGAATATGTATTTGGGAAGAAGGAGTAGTAAATACCTAGAGTTGACATCATTGGGAGATGTGTTTGTGTGTGTTTTCCTCCAGCGACCAATCCTTGTGTGTGTGTGCGTGTGTGTGTGTGTTATCCAAGCCTTAAGGTTCTTCTTTTAACACCTGGCCTCTCTCTCTCTCTCTCTCTCTCTCTCTCTCTGTCTCCCTCGGGTCCTCTCTCTCCTGCCCTCTCCTCTATGTCTCTCGGCCCCTGGTGCAGTGAGCCCCCCCGCCACCAGGGGCAGCAGCGACGGGAGTACCAGCCGGCCCGCCCCGCACCTGCCTACGAGGAGCTCGACCTGGGCAGACGGAGGGGCCCGGAGCCGGACCCCCCACGGGTGAGTGTGTTTGTGTGTGTGCGCACACAGGATGAAGTGAATAGTTTACTAGAACTAATTTCAGAATGTAACCAAATTGTGTGTGTCAAAGTGTGTGTGTGTGTGTGTTTAAGTGTGTGTGTGTGTGTGTGTGTTGAAGTGTGTGTTTGTGTGTGTGTCAGCATGTGTGTGTCACCACTCCACCTTGATGTAAACGTCACTGTTTGATATTTACAGGTAGGGGTTAGACAGTGAATACAGAGGCAGGTCATTAAGTGTCATTAACCCTTACTTCTCTTAAGTTAAGGGTAAGAGAATCACCTTTACCTTAACCATAGACTATTATTTCAAAGCTAATGCTGATTACATTGGCTATGATACACACTGGTTATGTATGTTATGTAATACATCGATACAACAGCTTACGCTAAAGCCTCAATACTCACTTTGCATTGTGTGGCGTCTTATTCTAGCTATCTTTGATGCATACAGGGAAAGGGTTAACCTAACAATTGTAAGTGCTTGTCCCTTGTTTCTATCGTTACTGTACTGACAGGCAGCGATATATTGTTGCGTCTCTTTCTTCTGACAAATGTACTTATTATAAGTCGCTTTGGATAAAAGTGCCTGCTAAATGCCCTGCCTGTAAATAGATAAAGATACATCTATATAGACAAGACTGTTATGTTCTACATATGGACTAAGAGGGCAGTTTTTATTACATTTTTCTGCAGTCCACACATAAACACATACACAATGTTCGTATGGGAACTACCATAACAGAGAGATAGATGTGTTACTTGTGTAGCCCCTGTGGCATAGCATGCTTGTCTTTGCTAACGTTATGGATGTTGGGCTATAGGCACGGTGCACGTAGACTGTATATGCACGGTCTACATTACATCTCGGCTCACATGGAGAGATGATCCGTGTCTGTTATTTGGGCTGCTTGTTGACATCTGAGCTCGGGGTCCGGGGTGGCCCCCCTCTAATGGCTTCGGTCTGGGCTTTAGGGTGCGTGTGGGTGTTGTGTGGGTGGAAGCATTCAGAGGCCCATTAGAAGCCATTAGAGCCGGATTCTCTCTCGCTCTCTGTCTCTGTCTCCCTTTCTTTCTCTCTGCGTGTGTCTCTCTGCGTGTGTCTCTCTCTTGCTGTCTTCGTCTGTGTGCGTATGTCTCTGTCTCGCTCTCTCTCTCTCGCTCTTGCGCTCTCTCGCTCTCGCTCTCTCTCTCTCGCTCTCGCTCTCTCTCTCGCTCTCTCACTCTCTCTCGCTCTGTCTCTCTCCCTCTCGCTCTGTCTCTCTCGCTCATTCCTCTAATCCACTCTTTTTTTTAACCATCATTCTTTCTCTCATCATTCTATCCCAGCACCCCCCCATCCTCTCTGCTTCTCCATAACTCTTTCCAATTACGTGCCAAATGTTTTTCATCTTCTGTGTCTCTTCCCCTCCGTTCCTCCCTCTCACTCTCTATCTTATTTCGCTCACTATGTCATAAAATGGCACTCCCTCTAATCGTGACTGAGTGACACACACACACACACTTGTGCACACAACACAAAAGAGACAACACAACACACCACACGCACACAAACGAGACACAAAACACACACAACAAATGAGACGCAATGAGACAACAAAACCCACTCACAACACACGCACACACACACACACACAAATGAGGTACATGTAAAACCACCACACACACACACACGGGGGGGGGGGGGGGATGGACGGCAGTGACAGTGAGGCGCGGCGATGCTAACCGCTAACCGCTAGCCTCCAACGGCCGTTTGTCTTGCGCCGCGGCTACATGTCGCAGCCCCGGTATCGACCGGGTCGCAGGAATCATTTCAATAAAAGAAACCTCGGCGTCCAGAAGCAGCGACGCCCACGCTCACTCACTCGCTCACCGAGGGAATCAATAGACATTTGTTCCCCCCGCTCCACCCACCCACACCCCCCCTTACACAAAACAAGTTTTTCTATTTTAACTGCTGTCCAAAGGAATCCAAGCAATTCTCTTTTTTGTTTTGCCTGTTTTTCGATTGGTCGGTTGGTCGTCTGATGTGTTTGCGTGTGTTCTCTCTCTCTCTCCCTCGCTCGCCAGGCTCTTTTGATGACAGCGGCACCACAGAGATTAGATCGTCTTCGGGGCCGTTTTGGCTGATTCCTCGCTCACTTCCTGCGTCGTCTGCTCAGCTCCTCTCCCCTGACACTCCGACACTAAAGCTCCCTGCTCGCTCGTCACAAAGACTTGCCTGTCTCGTTTCAGGCATTAGACACCTGAGCTAATTTAGGCTTGACTGGCAGGTGTTTTTCCCACATCCCCCTCTCTCTCTCTCTCTCTTCCTTTTCCTCCCTTGTCGTTTCTTCTCTTTCTCTTGATCCTTCTCCACTTCTCCCTCTTGCTGTCATTGTCACACCCTTCTCTCGCCCCCTCTCTCGCCCTCTCTCTCTATCTCTCTCTTGCCCTCTCTCTAGCTCTGTCTCCCTCGCCCTCTCTCTCTCTCTCTCTCTCTCTCTCTCTCTCTCGCCCTCTCATCTCGGGTGTAAGTACAGATTGAGTGGGACAATTTACCTTTTCACCTTGTCAAGCCCCTTCACACACTCCTCTTGCTCACAACGGCTCACACCGCATAATGAAGTCAGCTTGTTATTTAGTCAACATCAAATTGCCTGCACGCATTAATTCTCCACAATCTCAAACTGCGTGTGACGTCCTTGTCCGGCCGGGGACATTTCGACCAATCAGGTTACATCGCAACTAATCTGATCATGTGATCGTATGAACACTTGCGATAGAAGTATGGAGGTAAAGTCTACTCATTCAGTCAGTCAGTCACTCACTTACTCACACCCTTACTAACTCACTCACTCACACCCTCATCATGTGATCATATAAACCCTTGCGATAGATAACACACACACACACACACACACACACACACACACAGAAGGCTCGTGGACGGGGTGACTTTTACACAATATCAATCAAACCCTGTTGGATCTAATCCCATTTCCGTGTGTGTTTCGCCCCTCGGCTAGTTTATGCCTTCGATGTGAGAGTGCGTGTTCGTTCAAGACGAGAGCTCAGTGTGCCATTTCATGTTGTCTTAAACGCCGGAAAGCCTGCGAGCTGATTGGTGTTTACAGTCTCCCTTCTAGCACCCCCCACCCCCCCCCCCCACCCCCTGCTGAGGTTGATAATGAAACACCCCCGAATCCTCTCCTCACCTACACACACACTCACAGGCGTATGTATGTTGCACTTTCACCTCCAACCTTTCGCAAATAGAAACAGTGAAAGATGTGGTTTTTGCCGGGGAAGAGAATAATTTAAACAACGTGTTAATGGAAGGGCACACTCTTATTGTGCCGGGGTCAGCCTTGTGTCAAGATGCTAGAAAAACAAAACAAATCTATTTTTTATCACGATAAACTCTTCGCACATTGTCTAGTCTACTGTTATACAAACGTTTTGTATCTTTACATCTTTATTTTTTTAAACTTACAAAAGATTTATCAATGCTGGTCGTCTATGCTAGCAGCACCCCATTAGCAGTCCATGGTAACGGCACCGTAGCAGCTGTTGATGCCAAGTCCATCAGAGTATCCGTCTTTGCTGACTGTACAATGTCAGACATCTATGCTAGCAGTACGATGGCTCCACTATCAGTACCACACCAATTGCCCATGCTGACTTTGCTAGCGGCTGTCTATGCTAGTTGTACCGCTACACCCATCTACGCTAGCTGTACCAAAACAGACATCTATTCTAGCTGTACCGCTACAGCCATCTATGCTAGCTGATTCGCTACAGCCATCTATGCTAACTGTGCCGCTTCACCCGTCTACACTAGCTCTTCCGCGACAGCCGTCTACGCCGACGGTACGACGACAGCTGCCTGCTCTTTTCAGCGGCTGGCTCTTTCCTGTGGCCTTCAAAATGCCGCAAGTGATTTCAATGGCTCCTCTTTCTCTCCACGAGGCCAGATAACACGGCACTTCAACCGCTGAGTGGATTTCTTAAGCGGCCCGTTTGTGTGTGTCTGTGTGTGTGTGTGTGTGTGTCTGTTAGTGTTTGTGTGTGAGCTGCCGTAAACAAACCAGGGGATATAAAGCCCATGGTCAGAGCCTCTCTTCATGCCTCTGCTTGTTCTTTTGGCTGTCGCACGTTGCGGTTGTGAGGTAGCGGACCCCTTGTGTGCATCAGGGCAGCAGGCAATTTGGATCGGTTATCCTGTGTGTGTGGTCGTGGATAGTGGCTCGGATCAGCCGTGTTCATTCTGGAGAAAACGCTTCTGTCCCTCTCTCTCTCTCTTTCTCGCTGCTGCACTTGTCTCTCTCTCCCCTCGGATCCCCACCCTCCCTCCATCTCTCTCTCCCCTCGGATCCTCACACTCCCTCCATCTCTTTCTCCCCTCGGATCCGCACCCTCCCTCCATCTCTCTCTCTCTCTCTCTCTGCCGCATTTTTCTCTCCCTCCCTCCCTCGCTCTCTCCCTTTCATCAAATGAGAGAAAGAGAGAGAAAGGAGAAACTACCTCTTCTTTCTCTCTTTCCCCTTCTTGCATTTCTCTCCCTCCCTTGCTCTCTGCCTCCCTCCCCCCTCCCTCCCCCGCTGTATCGTTCTCTCTCTCGTCCTGTCCCTCCCTCTCTCCCTCCCTCCCTCCTTCCATCCCTCTCTCTCTCTCCCCCTCCCTCCCTCTCTCCCCCTCCCTCTCTCTCCCTCCCTCCCTCCCTCCCTCCCTCCCTCCCTCCATAAGTCCGGTCTCTAATTTGCCGCCGGTTCTCGGTGTTCCGTGTCCGATGATAGGTCAGTTGTGTTCCTGCCCGACAGTGTCGCTCCCCGCCTCAGCCCCCCCTCCTGCTCCCCCTCCACGCCATTTCCTCCCTGTCGCGTTTTTTCCACGTGCGCTAATGATAGGCCGCTGTCTGATGTCACTCCCCGCCAATTAAAACCCTCCCCCTCACCACTCTTTCTCTACCTTCTGTACCGAGTGTTTACTGGAGCTCTGGGGTTTTTAAGGTCAGGAGAGGGGAAGGGAGGGAGAGATGGAGAGAGGAAGGTGGAGAGAGAGAGGGGGAGAGAGAGAGACAGAGGGGGGAGGGGGAGAGGTAGAGAGAGTTAGGGACAAAGAAATAAAGTTGAATGAAAGAGATGGAATGAGAGGCAGTGGGCTCTGGCAATGGGGGAGGGAGGGAGGGAGGGAGAGAGAGACAGGAAGAGAGAAGTAGGGACGGAGTAATAAAGTTGAGGGACAGGGAGATTAAGAGAGATGAATGAGAGACAGGGTGCTCCAACGATGTAAATGTACGCTTTCCAGGAAGCCCTTTTCTCTGGAAAGCTGCAGAGAGGAAAAGAGACAGGGAGACAAATTAATATTTGTGTAAGAGGATGGGTGGCCCCGAAGTGTTTCACTGGAGAGCCACATCGCTGAAGAGGGTGAACTTGAAGGGGAAGAGGAAGACTAGCGTGTGTGTGGGTGTTTGTGGACAGGTTGACAAAAGGGACACGCACAGTGTGTTAGTTCTGGTTTGACTGAAGCCTATGAGCCAAGTTCAGGAGTATGGAGGGAAGGCACTCGCTCGCTCACTCAGTCACTCAATCACCCACACTAACGCTAACTCTCTCACTCTCTCACTCTCTCACTCACTCACTCACTCACTCACACCCACACTCACTCATTCTCTCACTAACTCACTCATACCCACGTTCACTCATTCACTCACACACAACCCCACTCACTCGTTCAACCACACTGACTCAGTCAGTCACGCTCACTCTCACTCACACCTTCACTCACTTGTTCACTCACTCACACCCACAGAAACACTGACTCACACACACTCACTCACTCACTCACAAAGATACATTCACACATTCACACACATATTCAGAAGCAAACACCACACTCACAGACTTTATATATACTACAACTCACTCTAACACACACACACACACACACACACACACACACACACACACACACACACACACACTCACTCTCCTGATTTCCACCCTGTCATGGTTCCATTAGGAGACGCACACGGATGTACTTAGGCCCGATTCATTTGTCATCAAAGCAATTTGTTTTGCAGCCCAAACTTCTGAGGTGCTACACATACAGACACAGACACACACACACACACACACACACACACACACACACACACACACTTATCGCCACTCATTAGACTTGTGAATCATACTCAATAAGTCTTGGCGTGTGACATCATAATGAACAAAGAAGTCACAGTCACGCCCGCACACACACACACACACACACACACGCATACAAACGCACACTGGGCCTCTGCGACATGTCCACATATGGCTGGTGATGGCTTGCGCGGCCGGCCTGGCCCGTGTGCGTGTGTGTGTTATTATCGCTCCTTAATGTCTTGTGTGTGTGCACATCCATCACCTTGATGACTCTTTAATGTCACATCATCAGGCCCCCACTGTCCGTCTACTGCGCTCTGTCACTCTCTCTCTCGCTCGCTCGCTCTCTCGCTCTCGCTCTATCTTGCTCTCTCTCTCTTTCGCTCTGTCACTCGGGCCGGCTCTCTCGTTCTGTTTGTTTCTACCTTGTTTCGTCAATCGTGCTCTCGCTCTCTGTTTACCTCACTCTGTCACACGCTTTCTCCCCGCTACTCTCTCTCTCTCGCTGTTTCCCTTTCTCTCTCTCTCTCTCGCGCTCTATCTCTCTATCTCAGCCCCCTCTTGCTGTCTCTCTCCCTCCTTGTCTCTCTCCGTCTGTCTCTCTCTCTCTCTCTCTCTCTCTCTCTCTCTCTCTCTCTTTCCCTCTGCCCCCAGCATCACTTCATAAATAAGCCCCCACATCATTAAATAAACACACTGCCGCCTGTCACTGTGATAGATGGGCCACGCACAAACACACGCACTCACCCACACACACACAAAACTCCCTTCCACTGATGATCTGCATGTAGGTTTGATGCCCATCGGCAAGTCTCCCCCCCCCCTGCCCACCCTTTCTTCCTTCTGTCTGGATTTCTCTCCCGCACATCTAATGATACATTTATTCATCTGCGTGTCGCCACGGCGACCCACGCCCCC
>NW_027641294.1:0-5000 GCF_949987615.1 Pollachius pollachius
CACACACACACACACACACACACACACACACACACACACACACACACACACACTCACACACACACAACACACACACACACACACACACACACACACAACCACACAACCACAGATCCCTCTTCCCCACCATCACCCCGGGTGAGAAGGTTTTCCTCATTTTTTACCGGTAAATTAGCCCGGGGGCGCGCGGGACTACTCACGGTGGCTGTCCGGAGGCGGGCCAGATCTACCGCCGGTTCTCCGGATGCGATGGTCGGTGGGAGGGAGACCGCGACGGCCCTTGATCTCTGCTTATTCCTGTCTCCCAAAAAGAACCCGATAGAGACGAAGATATCTATAAATATAAAGAGACAAAGATATATTTCTGTGTTGTCGTGGGCTGTTGTCCACGCTGGTTTTAATATAAGTTCAAGGCGACACCAAGTCCCTTTCGTAATAATACAAAAACGAACCCAAACAAACCTCAACAAATAAAAAAGATGTCACTAGGACAAGACGTGCAAAAATAATGCCTTTTTCTGACGGCCTGTGGAGTCTGTGACAGTTGGCTTGTAGTAGTGACGTTTGGAGGTGTTGGAGCATGTTTGTGGTTATGGTGTTTTGATCATTGTTTAACGATCATTGTGAAATAATTAGTTATCATGGGGAGATGTCGGTTTTTAAACTGCCACATTATTCCTCATGCGAGAAGTGGCTAAGCCAAATTAGCCTAGGTTACGGTATATTTACGTTGATTTAGAACTCTCAAAATGGCGTAAGTATCGGCAACAAAAAATCCCATGATGCATTCTGATGTACAAGCCCTGATTGCACTAACGAGTGGATGCTAGGCTTAACTGCTAGCAACAGCGGTTTCTATACAGTCCAAAGATCTAATCTGAACATTGTTGACAGGGACTTGCAACCCGAGCCACAATAAATGATGAGTGGAAAGTAATTAACTCCAAAGAGCGAGTTCGAGAGACACAGGTCATAACTTCAGATACGATCACCGCCAACGAGTTTGGCTTTGTCCCGAAGCTAATTCACAGCGGCGGAGTCGGCTCGACAGGTTTGAAGAGTCCTCCAGACCGCAGAGAAGGCATTGTAGAGCTGTCAAAGAGAAAGGGACCCAACATGTGTGGTGAGTTACACCGAGTTCTTGGCTCCCACTCCCAGCTGAGATGTGGTCCTGATTACAGTTTCCAACGCCCTCCTCTGTGTTCTCCCGTCGTCTGCTGGGAACATCCATCTTCCCTCTTTTAATATTGTTTATTTTGTGCGCTCTTCTGAGCCGTTACTCACACGAGTTGTCGGTCGGTTTCCTACCCCCGACTCAAGATGTTCTGTGTCTTCTGAGCCGTTGCTCACACAAGTTGTCGGTCGGTTTCCGACCCCCGACTCAAGAGGTTTTGTGTCCTCCTCCATACAGCTGGACGAAGAAGAGGAGGAAGAAGAGGGAGTGCAGGACTGAAACCAGGGTCTGAACTCCAAGACGACTCCATTCAGCAACACAGTGCTGTGTGTCCAAGGTCCTGCCATGGTTTTATTATTCCTTTTGGCCCCGGCTTTCATCATAATAGCTTTTTCTTTATAAAACATACTGTACGTCTCTCGTCGTCTTTTAAAGATAAAGTCATTTTTTTCATTCAGCGTTTTCCTAACGCGAGATAATGGACTGCATTTAAACCTCACATTTCAAAAACGCAAAGCTCTTTACAATCATCCCCTCACATCCATTCATGCACGCATTAAGGCACCGCCAGCGATGTCAGCCACGCAAGGCCACAGCCAGCTCGTCTGGAGCAGTGAGGGTGAGGTGTCTCGCTCAGGGGCACCTCGACTCAGCTAGGAGCAAACTAGCAACCTTCCGACTGCCAGTCAACCCGCTTTGCCGCCCGACCCACTGTCGCACTGTTGAGAAGGGACAGGACAGTCTCTAGCAGTAAGGGTGTTGAACTCCTGGCCAAAAGGCTGTGGGTTTGATCCCCGATGTCCACGTTCTTCGGTTTTACGTCCTTCGGAGGAGATGTAAAACCGAGGCCCTGACTCACTGTGGTCATAAAAGATCCCGGGACACTTATCGCAAAGAGTAGGGGTTACCCCGGTGTCCTGGCCCAACCAGGCTAATTGAATCTGGCCCCCCCCTAATAATCCTCCTGTACGATTGGCTGACTCATTTATTCCCTCACTCTCCACCTCAAGCTGGTGTCTGGTGAGCGTTCTGGCGCAGATTGGCTACTGTGCATCACCCAAGTGGGTGCTACACACTGGTGTTGAGTTAGGTCCCCCCCTTCGCTGTAAGCGTCTTTGGGTCATTGAAAAGCGCTATATAAATATAATGAATTATTATTTTTATTATTATCCTATAGCAAGATGACCCCTGAAACAGACCTACTCCTCTATGACAATGTCCCAAAGCAAGCAATGCAAGTTGCTTTGGGAAAAATAAAAAGTCTGCTAAATACAAATAAACAAAGAAAGAGAATTCCCACTGGGAATTTCACTCAGACAAAAAAAGTCCATCACTATCAACTCCTCTTAAAACGAGAACACAAGATAAGAAAGAATGTGTTTGCATTGCCAAATAAACCCTTTAAAAAATCCCCTGTCTGCCTTGGTTTTATTTTCTTAAGTCTGCTTTAATTAAAGCATACTTCCACGGTCCGTCGAGCATATTGTTTTTGTGTTGTCAAGGAAACATCTGGTCGATAGTTCTATTTAACTGTGGTTGTTAATGTTGCGTTTGTGGCGTGACGATTCAGAACCGTTAAAAGCCTGAGGTTTCCCGTTATCGTAAAATAATGATTGCTATTGACCAATCAGGATAGGATCAGGAATTCTAGTCCCGCCCCCCCCCCCCCCTGGGGGATAGGCTGGGGCCTTTGTATGATGTGCCAGCAACCGGGCCCCCGAAGGCTGGCAAGGGCCGGAGTGTGAATGTACCTGTTAGCAGGTGTGTGTGTGTGTGTGTGTGTGTGTGTGTGCATTGTCACCCTGCACCCACAGCTTGAAAGCACCATTTGTACATGTTGACATGTGTGTACTTGTGTGTGCTTGTGTTGACTTGTGTTTGGTGTGTGTGTGGTGTGTGTGTGTGCGTGTGTGTGTGTGTGTGCCATGCACACATCGCTGGCAAAGTCTGAGCGTAAATTTACCAGTTTATGTCGATTCTATGTGTCTGCATGTGTGTGTAGACACTGTGTGTGCGCGTTTATGTGCATTTGTCTGTCGAATGTAAGAGCACTAAAGAGTGTGTTTGTTTGTTGTACGTGTGTGTATGTGTGTGTTGAATGTAAGAGCACTAAAGAGTGTGTTTGCTTGTTGTACGTGTGTGTATGTGTGTGTTGAATGTAAGAGCACTAAAGAGTGTGTTTGTTTGTTGTACGTGTGTGTATGTGTGTGTTGAATGTAAGAGCACTAAAGAGTGTGTTTGTTTGTTGTACGTGTGTGTATGTGTGTGTTGAATGTGAGAGAGCTAAAGAGTGTGTGTGTGTGTGTGTGTGTGTGTGTCTTACATCTTTTCTAAAACCGAGAGCCAGCGGTACACAAGCAATTCCCCCAAAACACGTTTCTTTTTTCAGGTGCATATGCATGAGCTTCTAGCCATCGCCGCGCACACGCACGCACACACAGACACACACACACACAGACACACACACAGACACACACACACACAACCACAAACGAACAAACACAAACACACACGCACATACACACATACATGCACACAAGCATTCACACACGCGCACACAAGATGCGTGCATGCGTGCAAGCGGTTTGTTGTGTGGCCACGCACGCAGGGACAGAGCGTGAGCAGGGAGACGGCGAGCCAGCAGAGCGGCGTAGCGGCGTGCAGACGCCTCGTAAGAGCCGGCGACCGGGTGGCGTCGGGGCGTAATCTCACCCGTGCTGTCGCCCAGGGAGACGCCGCCGTCACAATCAACACAGTCTCTCGCTCGCGCCGATGCTCGCACAACAAAGACAGCCTTTTCAGATATTCACAAGCAGATCTGGCCCCGTCTGGGTGGAGACCAGAGGTGGTTGACACAGGGCGACTGGGTCTCGCTCAGAGGAGAATGAAGGGGAGGCTGGAATAACGATAAGCGGTTCTTTGAAAAGCCCTTGGAGCTAAGATGGAGACCTTTGCTCCGTCTCTGCGAAACAGCCGGTAAACGTTCCTGGTGGAGTTCAGGTAGAACGGAGAGCAAAGTGTGGGAATCTGGGAATAGGCTGGTTATACCTTGGTTAGTAGGGTGTTAAGAATGATGACCTTTACTTCGTCTCCGACAAACTGCTGGTTAACGCTCCTGATGGAGTTCAGCTTGTGTTGGGAGCAAAGTGTGGGAATCACGAAATAGGTTGGTTAAGAATAGGGTATTATATATATAGGGTATGACCTTTGCGCCATCACCTACAAACTGGTGTATGTTCCTGGTGGAGTTCAGGTGAGATTGAAAGCAAAGTGTGGGAATCTGGAAATAGGCTAGGTACCAATACCATGGTTAGCTCGATGTTAAGAATGTGATATGTAAAGCAAAGAGTGTGGGAATCTGGGCTGTTTGGAAGAGAGCTGGTTAGTACCTTGATCAAGGGGGTAAACGATAGGATCACAGCTTCGTAATCCCCGAAGGGAGATTTGAGTGTAGCAGCAGCCAACAAGTTGACAGAGGAAAAACAAGTGCAAACAAGGTACCAAAACAGACAAAAGCGAAGGTTTTGGATTTATGATAAAGAGTTATCAGGGAGTTGGACCTCATCACTGTGCAGACAGGAAAGTGGACCCAGTCACGATCACAGACTCAAAATTAAAAAGTCGGAACAGCATTAAAATTCCTCAACACTTCCCCTGCGATAACCTCCTCCCAAGACTTTTAAACCAAGTCTGCAGCGGGATAGTGCTAGTGACTCCGAGCCAAAAAGGGGTCCTCGGTTAGATTTCCTGACGTCCACCTGTGGCCGCCCTTGGGCAAGTTTCCCCCTCACCCCAAGCTGATGCCTAACGACCTGTCGCTGAATTC
>NW_027641294.1:7500-10338 GCF_949987615.1 Pollachius pollachius
TCTCTCACACACAAACAATCTCTTTAAATTCCCCAAACACACTCACACACTCTAAAACATGTATACAACCTTGCATGCTTGTATAGACGCACTTCTGAACTCAATTGCCAGCATGCGCACAATCGCTCAAACAACACTCTTTCCCGGGTCCGTAAACATAGTGTTGTGCGTCTCTTCCTCCTGTCTTTGAACAGATGCGGTGCTAAGGCTGTGGGGAGAATATTAATGCTTTTCACCAAAGATCACAAGGGTGCTTTCCTCCACCCAACTCATCTCCTCCACTCCCCTCCTTCATCACCTCCTCTCCACCTCTTCTCCTGTATCCACCCTAGTCTCCTCATCTCCTCTCCTTCACTCACCTCCCCTCCTCACCTTACCCCCTCCTCCTCTTCTCAGCTTGTTGTCCTCGACCCACCTCCTAATCTCCTTTCCTCCACTCACCTCCTTTCCTTATCTGCTCTCCTCCACTCAGCTCCTCTCCTCAACTCTTCGTCTCCTCACCTCCTCACCTCCACTCACCATCTACATCTTGTTATCAACGAGGACTGCTTGAATCTGCTTCATGAGCCGTCGTTATGCAAACTAAAGTTTTATGAAATCCGAAATAACTCGGTGGACAGTTTTTCAAAGCAAACCTGTATTGATTAAATTTGCATTGATTCGTCTTTGCTGCAGAATCTAAATGGAAAGGAATGGAAATGAGGTTTGAGGTTCAGGTACGCTGGTTTCATCAGCGTTCGCCGAGCGTGGTTGAAGTCGAGTGGCACGACACACAACCCTGCCCTTCCTACCGCGATAATGAAGTCAGCTCCGGTGACAAGACAAACTACACAGACATGCCAACCCGCTGGCTAGCACTAAATGCGAAAGCTAAACGGAACAACAAGTGGGTGAAGCCAGTGGTCGTCTTGGTAACACCTTCTGACAAACATAACGGGGCTATTGATAGAAGGATTAATGGATGGTCTATTGGCAGATCCACTGGCATGAAACCGTAAGGGTTCTTCACATAATCAACACCAAACCAAAACTCTTTCTCACGTTTCATGGCTGAGCGCCGTTAGGTGAGACGGCTGGCATCGGAGTCGACTGTGACAGGCCTAAGTCAGGTTTGACTGACATAAGCGGTGATGTTTCCGACCATCGCAAATGAAACCCTGACATATTACATTACATTCATTCGGCTACTTTTATCTTCTTACTTTTAGCGTCTAACAGTGAGTGCATCCAACCATGAATATACAGCCCAGAAATTGAAAGATCATTTGAGCACCAACTGAAGTTTGCTAGCAGAATTAGGACAGAGGAGACAGAGAATGTTCTAACAGGGGAATCTTCTCCATGACGGAAAGGAAGGCAGTCTCAGGTGAGTGGCCCTGCATTGAATCCAGAGTCTCAGGTGAGTTGCCTGCCTTGAATCAGACTACTGAGGAATTTCTCTCCATTGCCGTCCATCTTGTCATTTGTCTCTCTCTGTGATTAGCCTCTGTTCCGTTCCCCGTCTCCATATCCCTCAAGTCGTCTCTCGTCCCGTTAATTCCCTTTTCATTGTCCCACATCTCAGTCCCAGCTAGAGGACACGTCCTCTGGAAGGAGGGAGTGACTCGGAGAAGGGGAGCGATCGGAACCGGAGGATCTGGACTGATCTGCAACGTAAAAGCCAAGAACGCATCGCACCTCCCCGACCGATGGCCCTGTGACCAACGGACATGGACGTAGGGCCGTGAACGGAGAGGATCCCTGCAGAGGGAAACGCGAAACGAGTCTGGTTCATTTCCTAGTCTCACCCCTTAGAAGGCTTTGAGTAAGAGGGGAGAGAGAAAGATAAAGAAAGGGGGATAGGGGGAGAGAGAGGAGGGAGAGAAGGGGAAAGGGGAAAGAGGAAAGAAATGGAGAGGGATATAGATAATGGGAGGAAGAGAGATGAGGAAGAGAAAGAGAGTGAGGGAGAGAAAAAAGAGAGAGAGAGAGATATAGAGAGGGAGGGAGAGAGAAGAGAGAAACAGTGAGCGGGAGAGACAGAGAGTCGGCTGCGATAGACATACATGGTAGATCAAAGTCCCTCCCTCCTCCAGACCTTTAAGGTTAGAGGGAGAGAGAGAGAGAGAGGGGAGAGAGAGATGAGAGGAGAGAGAGAGAGAGAGGAGAGAGAGAGAGAGAGAGGATGCAGGGGGAGGGGCAGACAGAGGAGAGCGAGAGAAAAGAGTAAAGAGAAGAAGAAAGTGAGCGTGACATGCGGGGACATGTCATGAGTGGTGTCCTGGGTTGACAGCGTTAGGGGTTAATTATACACAGGCTTTCTGCCTCACAACCTCACAGATACACCAGCTTTAGTCTACCCACCGGCAGGGAGAATACACAGCATTCACAGACCTGCTACGGCGTGGACATTATTATTATAAGCCATGGTTAAGGTTAGGTGTATGGTTAGCTTTGGGTTAGGGTTGGGGTTAGGGATAGGGTTATCAACTGCCTCTAGTGCTCTTGTATATTTCTATAAACTCCAAAACTACAAAGTCCCTAGGTCTGACTGTGGTCTCCAGGACCGAAGGCACAAACCTATCGATTGCTCTGGTCTGTCTCTGTCTCTCTTCTCTCCAGGACTACAGACACAGACCTATCGATTGCTCTGGTCTGTCTCTCTAGTCTACAGGACTACAGACACAGACCTATCGATTGCTCTGGTCTGTCTCTGTCCTCTCTATTCTACAGGACTACAGACACAGTACCTATTGATTGCTCTGGTCTGTCTCTCTAGTCTACAGGACTACAGACACAGACCTATTGATTGCTCTGGTCTGTCTCTGCCTCTGTATTCTACAGGACTACAGACACAGT
>NW_027641293.1:0-10361 GCF_949987615.1 Pollachius pollachius
CACTCAACTCGCTTTGCAATACTGCCTCACATTCACCCATTCCTGCACACATTCACACACCGACGTGGGAGTCGACCACACAAGGTGACAGACAGCTTGTCGTGAGCGGTTGGGGTGAGGCGCCTTGCTCAGGGACACCTTGAGATTCAGTCTGAAGGAGCCGGGGATCGAACTAGCCACCTTCTGGTTACCAGCCAACCCGCTTTACCACCTGAGCCACATGCCTCCCCCTATGGTGGTGGTGGAGGCGGTGGTGGCGGTGGCGGTGATGACGGGGTGCAGGGTGTAGTTAACAGCTGGTGTGGATTTATCCGCTCCAGGTGGTCATCAGGTCAGGCTCCGATGCCAACTGTTCCGACGTTCATATTGGCTCCACATGTTAATTCTTCAGTGCCGTCTGCGGGCACAGAGCGCGTCTGCGATGCGGCCAGACAATCACTTTGTATTTGTTCCCGTTTGTGCGCAGGGCCGACGGCTAATCACTCCAACGTTATTGTTCCCCCTCCTCTCCCAGCGCCACTGCGCCTGATTAAAAGGATGCTTTTGCGTGACACTGTTTTCCTTGCGGAGGACCTTGAAACGCTTTGTCATTCAGCGGCAGAGTGCTGTGATCTATATTCCGTCGTTATGCTTGATTTCCCCACGGCTGTCTTGATAATTAATTAAAAGTTCTGCGTGGCCCAGACGTGCGTTAATGCCAGCGGAGCGATTCAGCCGTGCGGGAGCGACGCGTTGAACTAGCGTCATGGCGAGCCCCGGCACTATTAGAAACCTGGCTAGCAACACCTGCGTCGCTAATCGCGCTAGCGGTGCCTATAAACAACAGAAGGCTTTATGAGTCGTTTTATCCGTTATCTGTTTATAGCTGCGAGGTGGAGCATCTAGTTTATTTATATTTTAAATGTGTTTCTTCCCCCCGTGCCCCACTCCCTCCCTCTCCGTGGGGGTCCTCAGAGAGTGAAAGCGTTCCAAGCGTTTTCATCCCCATACTAAGGGGGCTAAGAGGGCAGCCCCGGCGAGTCTGCCCCCCCCCAGACCTGGCTGAGGAGGAGAAGGAGGAGGAGGAGGAGGGAGCCAACAGGGGAGGGAGGCACCGGAGTCATTCATCATCCTAATGGAACATCTATCACAATGTCGTTACCCCGTCCGAGACGGCGCTCCCTGAATGCTCAGGCGGATTATAAACACGCCATTTTGAAACGGGGCGGGCCGGGGAAGGCAGGTGGGGGGAGGGGGGGGGGGGGGGGGGACTTTGTACTGCACTCACTTGACCCGCGTAACAGGTCCATATATTCTGTTATATTTGGATACGGAAGCAGGAGATAATCGTCGGAGCCATCTGTAAGGGTGTCTAACAGTCGGAAGGTGAAAACGACTCACTTGCTGCTTGCTGTTCGACTCCCGTCGTTTCACACTCATTTCACACCCTGGAGTTTGGCTGAAAGACAACACCGACGCCGGGTGTCAGCCCCGGAAAAACAAAGGAGGGATTGAACTGAAAAAGAGGCGAGGGTAATTGTCGTGAAAGAAGTGACGATAGAGTCTTCAAAGTACAAGCTACAGATAAACAATAAAAGTATAAACGCACTACCGTATTGCGTTTGGTTCCAGTATATCAGTGGAACCACAAGATGCCCTCAAGACACTTCACCTTTTGCAAATCATATCCGTGACCCCAAACCGCGGGAGAACAAACATCAATATTTCTCGCTAAAACTCAGAACATCCAACTCTACCGAAGCAGCCGACTGCCTGGTCTCAGCAGTGGACTGTAGTCTACTGGAATGGTGACACAAGGATGATACGAGGTTTACAATCACAAAGATTAGACCTCTCTGTGACCTTTTGCAAATTGAAATAGTGAAAAAATTATAATTTGGCTGCAGAGAAAAAAGAGTGATTCATCACACAACGCTGCAAGGATGGAACAAAGGTCGACGAAGCTTAGATAAAAATAACACAATGGCATTATGGGACTGAACTCTTCACCCAAAAAGCACTCATTATAACCGTTTCATATTTCATTACTGGCGATTAATCACTTTCAAACTGCAGGACCGTGCTCGGATGTTATTGGATCAGCTGGAAGAAGAACTGTATTTTCTCTCTCTCTCTCTCTCTCTCTCTCTCTCTCTCTCTCTCTCTCTCTCTCTCTCTCTCTCTCTCTCTCTCTCTCTCTCTCTCCTTTTCTTTCCTATTTCACTTCATCCTCTCATTCAGTTCCTCCTTCCCTCCCAGGGTCAGCCCAACATACCCCCTTTGTCTCTTTATTGTTCCGGGTCTGCATGGAGACGTCAAAATGGGAATGCATCCTGAATGTATTGCACACCATTGTCCTCCGGGAGTTATCCAGAGACTGCCTGCTCTCTGAATCAGACCTCTGTCATTTTAAGGATAACATAATCAGCTAATGGAGAGTGTGACTACATGAGGGGGGCCGGTTCGGCGTGGAGCGGGGTCTCCCAGAACCCCCTGTACCCCCCGGTTCTATAGAGCCGGAATATGATTAGCTCTAATGGATGTTGCGGGTCTGTCTCTTAACTCTCTCCTCAATAAACAAATTGCAACAACAGAAGGGCGGGAAGATTTAATAATAAATAGCGGTTCTCTGAGGCTCGTTTGAATCAATATATATTTAAATGATTTAAATAATTATACAAATGTATATTGTCATCGGTTATGCGAATGTTGATGCAACCCCTTTTGCGGTTTACTGCATATTTATTTGCTAGTGTGGTTCTTTGGGTCCCACTTAACACGTGACAGTCTGATGGTAGCCAAAGCAGCACTAGAGCAGGCTAGCATCCTGATAGAGCATGCCAGCACTCCAGCACTGCTAAATGAAGACTCCTGCCGTGCTAGGAAACGCTAGCACCACATTAGAACATGCTAGCTCCCTGCCAGTCCAGGCTGCTACGGTAGGCTAGCTCCCTGCTGTAGCAGGCTAGCTCTCTGCTACGGTAGGCTAGCTCCCTGCCAGTCCAGGCTAGCTCTCTGCTACGGTAGGCTAGCTCCCTGCCAGTCCAGGCTAGCTCTCTGCTACGGTAGGCTAGCTCCCTGCCAGTCCAGGCTAGCTCTCTGCTACGGTAGGCTAGCTCCCTGCTGTAGCAAGCTAGCTCCCTGATTGATTATTTTAGCTCCACGCTTAAGCACGCTAGCACCAAAGTAAAGCCTGGGAGGTTGAGAATTTTTCTCTGTTGTCACAACAGTCCCCACCTTTGTCCCGATGTCAAACTAATGTAGAAATGAACGGGATGCGAGTGTGTTGAATAAAGTAAAAATGAATGAATCTCATTTTTAGAAAGAGCTGCTAACTGTGGCCCAACCTGTAGTATTTATCTGGGTCTGGCCTTCCCATGGTCGGCCAACTCATCTCGAAGCATCGCGACTTCGCGAGGCAGACCACACCAAAGTGTTTACTAACAGTTTGATTAATGTGAAAAAGACAATTTACAAGCCCTTCCTCTTGGCCTCTGGCTGCTGTCACCACATACCATAGGCCTGGATTTACATTGGGCCTTTGGCTGCGGAGCAGGGAGACTTAATGATGCAGGGTTTGGTTTTGGATGCGTTCCTTGCAAGGGTCAGAGTCACGGAGCCAGAACCGAGGGGATGAAAGCAACTCAGGCCACTTTTGACTGAGCCGTATTTTGTCCTTGGCAGATCCTGTCGCTTTTCGCTAAGGACACTGCTTGTTATTCTCTTCAAAGGCCAGTTAATCCCATCTAACGGGTGACTTTGAGGAGGAAGGCAATTACGCTTTGTTTGTGTCTAGAAAATAAAAATCGGGCCGTCTTTCTGCATCACTATTAAATAGAAAATGGTTTGTGAGTGGTTGTGGTAATGAAATAGTTTCGTTTTTTTTCTTTAACCCTGTTCATTTTGACTGTAGATGGATCCTTTGCCAGACTAGTGTAGCTAGTGTGGTGCACAATGCATGGTTTTGAGAAACAAGAAACGCTGGATATCTCTGTCTCTCTCTCTCTATCTCTAACTCTCTCTCATATGCTCTCACATCATGCACCCTCTGAACTCCCTCCACCCACAGGGTCAGGGTGTGTGTGCCTTTATGTTTGAAGATTTTGTGAAAGAGAAAGTGCCCATTCCTGTGTGTGTGTGAGCACAGGTTTTGTGTGTGCGCACAGGTTGTGTGCGTGCGTGCGTGTGTGTGTATAAACATTTCTATTTTGATCGTGAAAATGATCCTATTTCTAGATTTGTGAAGAAGGCATGTAAATATAACATTTTCTGCAGTAGGAGACAAATATCATTGAAGTAAAAGATGTTGGAAAGAAACAGCACCTAACAACTCGTGTACCCACCAATCAGAGCTGGGATTCCAATAAGCCAATCAAGAGACAGCTTCATCACCGTTTGACCTTTCAATGTAGCCAAGGACATATTGGATCACAAGTCACGTATTTTGACCCATTTTGACTTAAAAGCAGAATCACTCAGAACGCAGCCTAGTTTCGTCATCTGAACCACGATTCCCACCTTGTTAATCCTCACTGTCACACTTCTAGAAGCACTTCCAAAAACAACCGCTTTAAAAGTACTCTGCCCCACCGTCGGTCTCTCCGTCAACTCTCCCCCCTTAGCGAGACGGCCCAGATCTCCGGATGACATGAAGCTTTTATTTTATTCGAGCTCCAATTGCGTCCCCTCCGATCCCTTCCTCCCCTCATCATCCTCTGTGGCCGGCGGCCGCCTGCCTCCCCAGCGAAGCGGCCGAACGCTCTGGCTGAGGGAGCCGGACCCGAGATCAGACATCAATGAGAGTCAAACTGTGCCACAGGGCCCGATTACAAAGTGTCGCTGTTATCTCCGCCTCACTCTACCGCTCTTTATCTCTCACACTCCTCCACTCTATCATTCCACATCGCGTTCTCCCTCTCTTTGTATCCCTCTCTTACCTACTTTATAGAACTCTACCGTCGTTATCTCGTGCGCACCCTCTCTCTCACTCTGTCTCTCTCCCCCTCTCTCGCCCTCTCTGCCTCCCCCTCTCTCTCACTCTGTCTCTCTCCCCCTCACTCGCTCTCTCTGGCTCCCCCTCTCTCTGTCTCTGTCTGTCTCTCCCTTTCTACCGCCGTTTCATTCTCTATTTTCTTTGTTCCACTCTATACAACTATTTCCCCTGCCTTCACTCTCTCTTCACCTTTCTATTTGCTGTTCCCTTTATCTCTCACACTCTTCTATCTGTCCACATCTCATTATCCCTCACTTTGTAGCTGTCTCACTCTCTCTCGCTTTGGCTCTGTAACCTCTGTAATCAACATGTAAAGGTCACTCAACAGAATATTACAATCTAGATACACAAAAAGGCCCTTCTGGTTCCATAAGAAGCACCTGACTGTTTGAACTGGGGTTTGAGCAGTGCTCAAGGGGCTTCCTTCTGAAGCCTGGGGAGGAGGGCTGCCGTAGGAGGAAGTGGCTCCAGACTGAACCCGGGTTCTCAAAGAGCTCTAAGAGCTTTCAGAAGTCAGTCTGAAGGCGCCTTGCCAGGATATGTAGTGCTAACATCTGAAGTATATAAAATGACTCAAGAGGTTGAAAATCCACCCTCCCACCCCTCCCCCGACTCATTCTCAAAATGACTGCCACAGGGCTCTAAAGCAAGGCAGCTTAACTTCAGTCTGGCCTTATGTCTTAGGCGATGTTGGTACGATTTAATAGCTCTGTTTTGCAGTGTAGCTGGTTGACACCACAGCCTGCTTTCAGCTATGAGTGAGTGAATGAGGGAGGGAGGGAGGGAGGGAGGGAGGGAGAGAGTGTTTTTTGTGTGTTGCTTGTATTCTAAACCACCCTCTCTTCTGCCATGTTCTGCTCCCTCAATCCTTACCTACAGCCTCTTTAAAACACTATCACTACAAAGTGTCCTCCATTTTCCTCTGTCTTTCTTTGTTCTCAGTGAAGCGTTACGTCCTCCATCGATCTCCGCCCACACTCAGAGAGAAACTCAACTCCAACTTTGCTTAAACTTCAGAAAAATAAGACTTGCTTTATCGCAGGATAAGTAGCTTGAGAGTTTGGAAATTGGACTGTACCAGGGCACTCACAAAAGGGTCTTTGTGAGGGTCGTTCTGTTGGCTTTTTGAAGGTCTTAAAGGTTAACCGAAATGGCAAGTGGAAAGTAGAATGAACTCTTTTGGGTTTGATTCTGGCTCGGCCTTGACACGATGTTATTATGCGATCATGGCTGCATCATTTGCGATGCAACGCACTACGGCTAATGATGTGTTGAGTGCTTTTCTTAGGGGGGAATGCTAATGCTGAAAACAGAATAACTTTTCTTGAAAAGAACACTTAAACACTCAAGACTGTCATGTCTCAGGTAGATTCAGATGCACCAAGTGTGCAACCGGTGTGCTTTTAGCCTGCTACTTGAAGCCACTGGTTCTAAGCCGAAAGGGTGCCTTGAATCGGCAGGCAGTAGGTTAGGGATCCACATAGAATAGTAACTGGGAATGTGTGTGTCGAGTGACGAGATAAGCGTTGACAAATAGTGTGTTCTGAACTTGGGCTTTGAACAAGGGTTCAGTACGGGATGTGTTAGAATGACTGTCAAAGTTAAAAGTGTTTAAGAACTCCTCAGAGGTGAGGGGGTTGAATAGGAAGACTTGCTGAGTCAGTCGCGGTATAAAAGCCAAACTCCACTTTCTTTGTCGTCCTCCTCTGTGCATTGCTTGGCAAAAACGTATTCAACAACAAGTGGTTTAGAATCAAGGATGGAGTCAAATGTAGTTCTGAATGTTGAATGGTGACCCTGGTCGCTGTTTGGTTCGTTTCAGAACAAACCGGAAACTAAATAAAAAAACACTGTCAGAACAACTATGAAAAAAAGAGTTGTAAACAAGCCAAACATAAGGCGTCAACAGGAGGTTGTGATGATGAGCGATGATGAGCAAGGGTCATTGATCCTGTGGTATGCTGGGAATAAAACCCCATTAAAAATCAACCATATGATCATTGGCCCTGGGCGATGAGAGGATGAGGAATAGTGAATATGAGTGTATGTGTCGGAATCATATATGGGTCCACCTATAGTCATGATGCCTGTTCAAACCAGTCTATGATGACTCAAACTTGTCTATGACACCCACACATAAGGCGATTCTTTGTCATATTCTTTCTGAGTCCAGGACACATTTGCTTTCCATTAGATAGGTATCCGAAGAAGAAAGGAGGGAGGAATTACGAATGGAGGTTTTGAGAATAAAGTCGGAATTCCAACCATCAAGAACAATTAAAATAAACCAGCGATTTAAGTATGGAGATCTAAATGTTTTTCATTAAAGTCAGAACTTCAATAAGTTAGTGAAAATGAGTTTAATCGTTCATGTTTGGCCTGTAGGCCACCATTCCCTTATCAACACACATGTGTGGAAAGGGGGAAAACCTAATTAAGATTGGAATGAATTAAATTCACTCCCTTTCAGCAAGTAGGAATCATGGCTATGTCAGCCTCAGGAACTCAGGTTTCAAAAGGAACTACCGTTAAAATGTGGATGAGTTTGCAGTTTTCTCTCAAGGTAAACTAGTGAGCGATGCGGAAATTGCAGAGATATCCCCATGACAACACACGCTGCAGTCGAGCTGAGAGTGATGGAAGTTCTTGAAAAGTCAACATACCACATCTCGGCTGTCTGTCATCTTCACTATGAACAATGTTCTTAACACACACTGACAGAAAAAAGGCTTTTCCTACTTATTCAATCCCATCTTACCAACAACATATTTTACAACAGTATAGACATAGATACTACAGTATAGAAAAGTACACACGTCAATAACACAGTATAGAAAAGAATGACCTACAGAACACAATATATAACATTATAGAACCGTCAATTAAGATAACACAGTATAGAAAAGTATAGATCTAGATAATAATAATAATAATAATAATAATAATAATAATAATAATAATATCTTTATTTATATAGCACCCTTAGATAACAGTATAGAACCAAATACAACAAAATAGGCTGACACAATACAGAACCGTATCAACCTCTACAACACACTGTAGAGTGCAGTATAGCCAAGGAGATTATGGCAAAAGATCAATGTAGATATAGATAACTGTCACGCGCTAGACCTACCTCACTCGTTATTACCCGGGTGGCGAGCCCGTAACCTAACGTCTGTCCCTACGTGGTACGTTGAACTTGAGGTATGTTAGAATGACTGTCAAAGTTGAAAGTGTTTAAGAACTCCTCAGAGGTGAGGGGGTTGAATCGAAAGACTTGCTGAGTCAGTCGCGGTATAAAAGCCGAATTCCACTTTCTTTGTCGTCCTCCTCTGTGCATTGCTTGGCAAAAACGTATTCAACAACAAGTGGTTTAGAATCAAGGATGGAGTCAAATGTAGTTCTGAATGTTGAATGGTGACCCTGGTTGCTGTTTGGTTCGTTTCAGAATAAACCGGAAACTAAATAAAAAAACACTATCAGAACAACTATGAAAAAAAGAGTTGTAAACAAGCCAAACATAAGGCGTCAACAGGAGGTTGTGATGATGAGCGATGATAAGCAAGGGGTCATTGATCCTGTTGTATGCTGGGAATAAAACCCCATTAAAAAAATCAACCATATGATCACTGGCCCTGGGCGATGAGGGGATGAGGAATAGTGAATATGAGTGTATGTGTCTGAATCGATCTCCGACATATATGGGTCCACCTATAGTCATGATGCCTGTTCAACCCTGTTGAGGAATGTTCCTAAAAGTTCCCTGGGTGAGGGTAATCTCACCTATCTAGGGGGATAGGTGAGAGGTACTCACCACAGGTCCACAGCCACCGTACCTGAACAGCTCCCTCCATGACACGCCACACCGTCACCTCGTCTGGCGGGTGAACCGTCAGTCTCGGCGACCAGCCCGCACCATCAATCCGGTCATTCAGTTCTCCAGTGTGTTTACAAACCACAAGTTCTCTCGTTGAAGTGTCTGGAGCAAAACCGTGTGTACTCCGTGCTAGGTCCTCCCCACTCAGAGTCTCACCTGCAGAGAGCCACCTTCAGAGGATCTAAACTCAGTCTCACTTCCTGAGACCCACCTGCAGCCTCAGCTGTTGCTATTTACCGCTAATGAGCACCTCAACACCGCCCCCTCTGTGTGGCGTCAGTACTGACCCTAACCATCAGCACGCTAAGCTCTATACCTCATCGTAACACTGCAGAACACAATATACAACATTATAGAATCTTCAATTTAGATAATACACAATAGAACAGTATAGACCTAGATAACAGCAGAGAACCATATAGAACAAATAAGACAAAGGTGACACAATATAGAACCGTATCAACCTATATAACCCAACATAAGGCAGCATTGACGTAGAGAACACATCATAGGTGTCGATAACACACTATAGCACAGTATATAACTAGGCAGTACAGAACAGTACAGAAGAGCCAGCTCAGGTCGTAGCGTCAGGCTTTTGCTTCAAAGAGGGAACATTGGGAACCAGTAAACTCTGTCCTTGCGACACGGCCTTCACCACACTGTCATTCTTGTGAAAACAGGATTTACAAGCTGTGATCCGAAAATGCAATTAAAGCAAAGAAAAGAGAGAGGGGAAAAAGGCCAGCTTTTGGTGAAAGGCCTTTTAACTGGAGGTGTCTCGTGTAGACAGGCTGGTCTGGGTCTGGGTCTGGGTCTGGGTCTGGGTCTGGGTCTGGGTCTGGGTCTGGGTCTGGGTCTGGGGGTTCTGGGTCTGGGTCTGGGTCTGGGTCTGGGTCTGGGTCTGGGTCTGGGTCTGGGTCTGGGGGTTCTGGGTCTGTGTCTGGGGGTTCTGGGTCTGGGTCTGGGGGTTCTGGGTCTGGGTCTGGGTCTGGGGGTTCTGGGTCTGGGTCTGGGTCTGGGTCTGGGTCTGGGTCTGGGTCTTGGTCTGGGTCTGGAGGGTCTGGGTCTGGAGGGTCTGGGTCTGGGTCTGGGTCTGGGTCTGGGTCTGGGTCTGGAGGTAACAGGAGTGAAGGCAGTGGCACATGAACCCGTCCAGCCGTAGAGTCAGGGCTACCTGATGTGTCCCGGGTTTGATCCCCCGCTGCCCTCTGGATTCAGCCTTGCTGTCGGCCTATCAGAGCAGAGACGGCCTTCTCACCGTCTCTGGGATTTAATGGAAAACTGCTTTGTCTTGGAGGGTCCTGGGTGATTGTAAACCCGAAAGAGCTGTTTCCGACCAGGCGGACTGAAGCACCTGACAGTGTGTGTGTGTGTGTGTGTGTGTGTGTGTGTGTGTGTGTGTGTGTGTGTGTGTGTGTGTGTGTGGTGTGTGTGTGTGTGTGTGTGTGTGTGTGGTGTGTGTGTGTGTGTGTGTGTGTGCCTGGCTGTTTGGGCGAATCCTCCCCC
>NW_027641292.1:0-7500 GCF_949987615.1 Pollachius pollachius
AAACGCTAAGCTCACCAGCGCGGACGTTGACGTCATCGACGCGTTTCTTCAGCTGCACAGGAAGTCTCATTTGCACTCGCTAATTAACAAAGGCCTATCCTTTCATTGTGCATAAGTTGAAGACTGATTAGCATTGCTGTTGGAATTTGCATTAACAAGGTCTGGTAACTGTTGATAAATTGTTGAAACAACCGGGCAGACAGTCTAAAAGTCAGGATAGGATAAAACTGCCCAAGAAGAGACACACTGTTCTCCAATGTTTACAAAACTCTTATCTCTTAACACTGCATCCGCAAAGGTTGCAGTTCCTTTTGCACGTGACTAAAGACATCAGATGAGGAGGACATTCCTTCGCCCAGACAGTGGCTCGAAGCGAGGCAGATTAGCGTATGCTAGCAGTTGACCTTCCCCTTCCCCTTCCCCGGACTCTTTACTTTGCTTGACAGCAATATGGGCCCTTCAGACCCTTGCTTCAAAGCCCCCAGCGGCTATCAATAAACGTCAAAGACAGACCTCCCCCCCCCCCCCCCCCCCCCCTCTCCCTCTCTGACAGCTAGAGCAGACGTTTTGGCTAGCCATAGCCTGAAGCTCTTTAGCTTTTGTCTCTTGAATAGCTATGCTAGACATGTAAGCTAGCTAGTTAAAAGCCTACTGCTTTGTTTCCCTCTCTCTGTGTGTGATGCTACACTGGACATTTGAGCGAACTGTCTATATGTTGGCCTGCAGCTCTGTATCTCTCTGTGACAGCTACAAGACACATGTTGGCTGGCTATCCACTAGCTAAAGCTATATTGCTCTCTCTCTCTGTGATGGCTAGGACAGACGGGTAAGCTAGCTATGTATGGGAGTGTAACTATGTTCCCCGGGTCCTATGTTCCCCGCTTTTTATGTGGCCGGGGAACATAGAACCCTGTGACCAAATCTTTTTTTCGTAGGATGGTAGGGGCAAGTACCGCCTTTTTGGCCTCTGATTCGCCTGTGATTGGTTAGAATGGCTCTCCTCCGAATGGTTATGGTTAGGGTTAGGTTTAGGGTTAACCCTCACCCTAACCCTAACCCTAACCCTAACCCTAAACCTGACCCTAACCCTTTGCACCCGGGGAACATAGGACCTGGGGAACATAGGGATGACCCCCTATGTATTAGCCAAAAGCTATTTGTTCTCTGTTTGACAGCTACAACACACATGTTGTCTGGCTAGCTATTACCCAAGGCTATATTTCTCTCTCTCTGTGATGGCTAGGACAGAAAGGTAAGCTAGCTATGTAATAGCCTGCAGCTCTGTGTCTCTCTATCTGGGACAGCTACAACACACTTGTAGGCAGGCTAGTTATTATTAAGCTATATTTTTCTCTCTGTGATGGCTAGGACAGACATGTAAGCTAGCTTTGCATTAGCCTGCACCTCTGTTTCCCTCTCTCTTAGACAGCTAGAAAAGACAAGTGAGCTAGCTAGCTCAAAGCCTAAGTTTTTTTTACTTTTGTACGTCTGTGATTTATCAACTGCTTGCTTTGACGTGACAGCTCTGGCGTATCGGTAACACAACCAGGAGGTGTGTAGCAGGTGAAGGTGCAGATCCATAACACTGCGTTACACTTCATATGTTATAACTTATGAACACGCCGCGAGATCGCTAGCACCTCAAGGGTATAGGCAGGGTATGAGTTTTTAATTATTTTTCCTCATGGTTGATCACATACAGTGACGGCCGTGATAATTATCATTTTTGTGTAGAGGCGAAATATGTGTTAAGTTAAGGTTCTGCCCTTGAATTATCCAAATTAACTTTTTTGGGGCGAGTGATAGAAAAAGTTGAAACCCATCCCTAAGAGTCTTTTCTGTGTATAAACCTCATAAATGGAGTAGACGTGTACATAGGATTCAGCTCGGCCAAACGCTGCTGTTGTTTCCCTAACCACAGCACCAACAAACCCAAAAGAAAATCCCTGACTGACATAGAATGTGAGCTATGCCCGAAATAAACAGTAGGAGAAAAATAGAACGCACAGCATGGGAAAATGTGTAAGATATGTCTACGGTGGTTTTCTGAGCAAGGCCCTCTTAAGTCCCCCAAGAAGGTTCGAGACCAAAGGCAAACAATCAAAAGACGAAAAAAATCTTGTTTGAGAGAAGCTAGGTCACGGTACATAATGGATAGTTTCACATAAATCTTTTTTACTTCTTTCTGGGGCCAACTCAGGCCAACGTTGCGTCACCAACCGCTCTCTCTGGCCCCCAATAAACCGCCCTCCTTTGCTCCTGCGCCCGGCCACAAGTCTCTCCCCAGTCTCTCCAAGACCGTATCTCCTTCTGTCTTACGCCGTTCATCTCTCGTCGCTCGTCGTCGTGTCTTCGACTCTCTCGACTCTCCGTCAAATAAAGACTTAATCTCCAGTCTCTCGTCGCTCCTCTCTCACAACCGACACCTCCACTCTTTCTCCGACCAGGTGGTTGTTGCTTCAGGTAGTTCCCCCCCCCCCCCCCCCCCCCCTCCCCTGCCCCAGCCCCGGTCTGGCTCCCTGATGATAGAAATAGAGCCGCCGGTGGGTGAGGTTCTGTGTGTGCGCAGCTGCGAGCTGAGACGTCTGGCCCCTCCGTTTGTCAGCGATTCCTCGCGAGGGTGTTGTTGGTGTGGAGGTGTTTGTGGGGCTGGTGATGGAGCTGGGGCAGATTATTGTGGTGCCCGTGATGTAGGGAGTGTGAGAGGTGAAAGCGGGGCCGGTGGTGGTTCTGAATGGAGCGGTGATGGAAAATGGGTGTAGGTGGTGGTGAAACTACCTGAGAAAATGGCACTTGGCATCGTGTAGTGTCTTATCCTAGATTGCTTTGTTGTATACAGGGGATGGGTTAACCTCGTGATTGTTAGTGCTTGGCAATTGGTTCTATGAACATCCTTACTGTACCGACAGCGGTATATTGTTGTTTCTCTTTCTTCTGACAAATTTACTTATTGTAAGTTGCCGTGGATAAAAGTGTCAATGCCCTAAATGTAAATGTGGCGGTGGGGTTGAAGGAGGTGATGGGGGTAGTGGTGGTGCTGTTGGTGACAGTGGTGGCGGTGGTGATGGTAATGGTAGGCGGTGATTGTAGCGTTGGGGACAGCCATGGGAGGGATGGTGTTTTCCCTTAGTGGTTTAGTCCGCTTGCCATTCTCATCCCAGTCTGAGAACGGTTTGCGGTTCGCTCTAGTCTAGAAAGCACAAAATCTGGCACTGGAACAAGGGGAGTAACTGAAACCTTTGGAAACCGTTGACCACAACACACACACACACACACTCCCCAGGCAGTGACCAGAGCACTGTCGTTTGTCGCTTAGGGCTGTAGCTAGGCCTCTTTTATCTGGGGGGACTGGCAGGCTTGGGGGACGGCGGCTGTGATTACAACCTGATGGAGAACCGGCAGCAGAAGTAAGCTGGGGTGGAGTTCTTGGGAACCATTTATGCATGGGGGGTCTCTTCGGATTTAACATTGTGTGTGTGTCTGTGTGTGTGTAGTGTGTGTGTGTGTGTGTGTGTGTGTGTGTGTGTGTGTGTGTGTGTGTGTGAGTGTGTCACACACACACACACACCGCCAATGTGTGGAGACCTCCCCTTGATACCAGCGCTTTGTTGACGACCCCCCCCCCCCCCCCCCCCCTTTGTAGACCGGGTTTGGGTTTCGAGCAGCAATGTTGTAGTCGTCGATTCAAGATGGCTTCACTGCCTCATGCTCATTAATGACATGTGTCTAGGGCGCCGTGTGGCTCAAGAGGTACAGCGAGTTGTTTGGTAACCGGAAGGTTGCTGGTTCGATCCCCGGCTCCTTCAAGTGTTGAGGTGTCCCTGAGCAAGACATCTCACCCTCACTGCTCCTGAAGAGGAGCATGAATGGGTGAATGTTTGGCGATATTGTAAAGCACTTTGAGTGGCCACTGGTTAGAAAAGCGCCATATAAATGCAGTCCATTTTTCTCCTACAAATAAAGAACTCACACTAAGACTTTTCGTTAAAAGCAAAAAAAAAAATATTGTACAGAAATAAGACATTGAAGAAAATGTCTTATTGGGGGGCCTTCGGGGGTCGCTCGTTTTCCAGTCGATTATCGGGGTGAAAGGCGCCGTGTGAGAGGGCGTCTCGCTGTCAGGCCCTCGGAGCGACGGCGGAGGCTTCAGGGGTTGAAGGACAGTAATGTCGGTAATTACAGCGGTTTACCTCAGAGGTCGCGACGGGGTCACGAGGTAGATTGTGTCTAGCGTGTGTGTTTCCTCAGGCGTGTGTGTATACTGCTTCACTTCTTCTACTTCTTCTGACATTTTGTCTAGTCTGCAAATGTGTGCGTGTTGTTAACCGTAAACGTTAGCCCAAAGGCGTCTCCATTATGCTCATGGATTTAAACAGTGGCTTGATGTCAGACATGTTTCTCAACTGAATTTCTGAGCTAAAATACCACGTAAACCACTGTGTGTGTATGTGTGTGCGTGCGTGTGTATGAGGAGAAACTTTCCTGTCAGTCATTCAAACAGGCAGTCCTGCCTGTCAATAGTAATTACTCTTCACACAGACAGACAGACAGCCTGTCATACAGTAAGTCATCCAGTCGGTAAGTTCAAAGGCAAAGGGTTGAAGCGATCTTATCATAATAAATCTAAATAGGTTTTGGGCTGGAATTTTAAGCATGGATACCTGAGGTTGTATACATACTGTAATTCCTGCACGTCGTGTGAAACTAGAAGCCAATGCAACACTGTACGGGCAGTGGACCACCTCTAAATACATTGTTATTTTTACTGGGCTAGTCTCAAACTCAGATCTCTATCACTATTATTTATTTTTTTTGTTTATATTTATATATGTAATACATGCCCTTTGGAGAATGCTTTCATACCCATACATTTGTCACCATGGGTGGTCTCGCTGGGAATTGAACCCCCAACCTCTGGCCAGGTTTAGGCCTTAGGCATTATGGAAGTGGGGCTGGTTGGGCCCTGACAGGAGGGGGAGTGGCTCTCGGGAACCAATAGGAAGAGGTCGTCCACGTACCAGAATGGTAGCCGAGGAAGAGATGAGGAAGAGAGCGAAAGATCGAAGGGAAAGACGTTTCTGATGCCAGAGTTCGGGTTTTGTTTTGTACGTTTTTTACGCCAGAATGAAATGTGCTGTCCTCATTATCTCACCCTGTGTCCGGTCAACATCTACACAACCGTGAAGAACTGGATCAACCTTTATCAGGACTCGCAGGCTCAAGCTGGAGTCCCAGATGTAGGGCAGACAAACATCTAATAGGGGCGCTTTGAACCCCAGAAAGATGGCCGACATCAAAGGCCCCGTGTTATTCTCCCGCCGTTAAAGAAATACGCTGTCAAAGTGGAAAAATTAAATAAAAGAACGAAAACAAGAAAAGGGAGAAGAAATGCCGTAGGGTTCACGCTCTCAGTTAAAAGGGGTTTGTAGTTGTGTTGCTGGTGTGTGCGTGTGTGTATTACAGTTTTTGCCAATTGCTTGAACACTATAGACACATGCTTGGACCAAAGCAGCACAACTTGAAGTTTTCGTTACTCTACCTTAAACACATGTAACCATACCTTAAACAAAAAGCGCTGCTTTGCACTTCAGTTGCAATTGTGCAACACACTTGCCCCTGCACACTACACACTATTTCATACATGAGACACTTAATTCAAAAATGAAATCTCATTGTACCATCGGGAAAACACATCTATTCAAAATACAAAACACATTGGTTAATTGAAAATACTTTAATTACTTCAATACTTCAATATTATACTTCAATATTGTTTTGCTGGTAAGAACACACACATTAACATGTTATTCAGATCACAGGTGAACTTGATTAACATCGTGACTGGCTTGTTTTCCGCAAAAAAACATCAAAGTATGTGGGAGCTGTGACATGATTCACAGCAAAGATGCCATCTCATTGTACAATCGAGAAAACACATCTATTCAAAATACAAAACACATTGGTTAATTGAAAATACTTAAACACCTGAAAACTTTTCCTCACAAAACTGAACACCTATCAGCCAGCTACAGAAAGGCCAAAGGGCAATTGTGCACGTCCCGGGGCAGCGCAGGGGAAATATAACATTGTGTGCATCCATAAGCCTTTTAGGGTAACTGCACCATCATGCAAAAGGTCCCTACAATACCCAGTATATCATCACATTTCTAGATGCACTTCATGATGCAGCTGAACAGGACAGATCAGAGCAGCCCAGGTTTGTTGTTGTCTGGGACAATGTTAGTTTTCATCGAGCTGTTTTGGTCCGGAAGGTGTACACGAACCATAAACTATTTGAAGTCGTATACTCGCCATTTCTAAACCCTGTAGATTTTTTTTTTTCGGCTGGAAGATGTAGTGTATATGACCGCCAACCACATGCCCGCATGCATCTTCTGCAGGCAATGGAACAGGCCTGCGGAGACATTGAGTTAAGGTCAATCCATGGATGGATTCGGCACACAAGGCGAGGATCCTTAAGCCCACACACACACAATTGCAGTGTATTTCTGTGTTTACTGTATGTACAGTACAATTGTGTATTTTTGTTTTATTTTTATTTTTGCCTTAACTGAATTTACTGCACTGTAAAGTACCGTACTGCAATGTACAGTATTGATCATTTGATTTCTTGGTTGGTGTGAAAACATGCCTTCTGTGGAACTGAATTAAAACACTGAATATGGAAGACTGCAGTGATTTATATAAAGCAGACTAGTGTGGTGCTGCTGATCTTAAAGTGTATTCATATGATACAAGTGTGTATCATTTTGGCATCAGTGACATTTTGACAAAGGATTGTTAGGTTTCGATAGCAGAGTTTCAATTTGACATAGACGTGAATGGTATATTTTGTAGTGTTGTGTCTTATTTGCTTGTGTGTTGAGTTTTGACACAATGAGCCAAGTTTTACAAAATGGGTTCAAGCAATTGAAAAAAACTGTAATCAAACCCACACAGACACAAGGAAACACAACGTATGCGCCGACATCCAGATCGAGTGTTTTCATTGGACGCCCGCCTGTCAATCAAAGTAGAGCTTGCGGTCCGAAAGTTTGAGGAGGGGCAAGTTCTGCCCTGTGAGAGGGTACAGAAGAAGACAGGGGAATATTATTTTTATTTTATTATTAATGCAAATTCAATTACATTCAGGGTGCGAACTACGGGGTAGCCAGGGGGGTCTCAGCCCCCCTTAATGAGACATGAGCTCCCCTGAAAACATGATTAGTGAAATTTTGGGGGGGCTGTAAAATATTGGCAAAATGCTGTTTTTTCCCATGCATTTCCTTTTTTTTTTGTATTGTCATAATCATGGATAATTTGTAAAATCAGGCTATTTCTAACGTATGATTTGCGCATGAGGGTGATTCATCACTATTTCACTTGAGTAAAGCTACCGGCCTGCATGCAATTCTTGTCCTCACCATTGAAGCGTGGGGGCGCTATGTCTTAAACGTCACTTTAACTTAAACGTCACTTTAAATCAGACATCGCAGAAAA
>NW_027641292.1:10000-18610 GCF_949987615.1 Pollachius pollachius
AGATGGGTTTTGGCGAGACCCACACACACACACACTAATAAACACACACACACAAACACACCGCATAAACACACCGCACCCGTCGGTGGGCTAAGAACCAGTGGCTAATGGAAAGAAAAACGGTTCCTTCAAAAGGTCACAACCCCCTCCCCTTACCCTTGGCCCTGTCAATCATCCCGCCCCTGACGTTGGAGTTCTGCCCGGTTATTTCCGAGGAATATCTTATTTCAAAAATCTGTGCTTTTCAGGAAGGTTGGAGATCGCTTTACCCTCTGTCTGTCTGCCTGTGTGTGTGTATGCATGTCTGTGTGTGTGTTTGTGTGTGTGTGTGTGTGTTCGTGTGCACTTGTGTGTGTGTGTGTGTGTGTTTGTGCGTGTGTTTCTACATCTGTGTCCATCTGTGTGTGTGTGTATGTGTGCACATCTGTGTGTGTGTGTGTGTTTCTATGTGTGTGTGTGTGTGTGTGGGAACGGATTGAGCGCTGAAAGAGTTAACTCAATTTCTGTGGATTCTTTTTCTTTTATGAACGTTTATTCAAGTTGTGGGTCTTTTTTTCCTCTTGGGAAGTATGGATCTCATTCCTTACCATGCGTAAGAATTATTGTTGCTCCAACGTTAACGGATCTGCTGGCTCAATTCAACGTATTTAGTGTTGTGCTGAACTATTAGTCATCTATTCCACCATCCATCCAACTGATTGATCGGTTTATTGATTAAGGGCCGCGGTGCCTTTCAACGTTTGATGTCTCCATGACGACACCTGGAAGCCACATGGAGTCCTTCCTAACTTTACACACACCTGTGTTTTTTTTCTTTGTGTTAAGAAATCTGTGTGTGTGCGTGTGTGTGTGTGTATCTGTGTGTGTGTGTGTGTGTGTGGGTGTGTGTTCATGTGTGCGCTCATCATCTTTCGTCTTTAAAGGATCTGTGCACATGCGTGTGTGCTTACGTGCATGTGGGCGTACTTCATCTTTTTGTTTACTGTAGATGCGTGTGTGTGTGTGTGTGTGTGTGTGTGTGTGTGTTTTGGCTTATGTGACGGGAAAGAGGGAGAGATAAAGAAAGGGATACACACCCACCCGCCCACCCACACACACACAAACAGCTACACGCACACACACACACACACACACACACACACGCACACCGAAACCCCCCCGTCCTCATACACACACACACACACTGTCAGTTAACTAACGGGCATGGCATTCAGTGGGACCCAACCCACATTCCTCGAAAGGATGAGGGCGCACACACACACACACACACACACACACAAACACACAGCAGGAGAGGTGTGTGCGTTCACGTGCACACACCCGGCTCAGCTGATGAGAACCACGTGCGCCTCAAACTGACGTGCAGGTCGATGAGTGCATGCGCAACACACACGAACCCCGTCAAAGGATAACAATAACACACAAGTACGCACACGCGTTCAAGGTGCACATCCATCCTCTTGATTCCCCTCAGGTCAGCCAATCAGAACGTAGATAAATAAACCAGGAAACAGGAGGTTCGTCTTCGGTTTCAGCCGAAGAGGAACCCCCCAGACTCTGACTCCTAACGCAGCATCGTGGAAGTATGGGGGATGATATTGTGCAGTATCGTCAGCCTCATCACATAATTGCTTAAGCCGTCACTTTCTTTGCTAACAATGGGTATTACAGCTCTAAAAACTCTACACACACACAAACACACACGCACACACACACACAACCAATAGTGTAGTATTTTATGGTATGGTATTTTATAGTCTTGTATTTAGCGTCAAATCGGTGACTTGGGCAGGTAGTGATTATGGCGTTTTAAAAGCACTCTGATTGGCTGAGGATACAGCCAATGACGCGCAGAGATTCAGCAGCTTAGGAGAGTAGTGAACCTTCAGCCAGGGGAGTGTGGTGGAGAATTCCCCCCCCCCCCAAGGAACACAGACAGACAGACAGACAGGAAGTAAGGAAGACGGCGGGCAGACAGGGACCTCAGATTGGGTCAGTAGGACAGCGGATGTGTGTGTGTGTGTGTCTGTGTGTGTAGAAGTGTGGACTCTGCAAATGTTGATGAAGCGTGCGAGTGAGTTCCTCCAGAATTGTTTGTGTGTGTGTTAGCGTGGAGGAGTGTGGTCTCTTAAACACACACACAGACACACTGCACATGTTAATGAAGTGTGCAAGTGAGTGTATTTTTATTTGTGTGGGTCTGTGTTTGTACCAGGAGCGCACTCACATACACACTCAACAAGTACGTGTGCGTGTGCGTATGTGATGGAGCGTGTTTGAGTGCGCGTGTGCGTGTTGTGCGCGTGTTGTGCGCGTGTTGTCTGGAGGTCCGCGGGGTGACTAAGAGTTCCCGCGCCCTCTGTTGACATGGAGTGTGTGTGCGGATGAATCAGGCTTCCCCTAAATCAAAAAACAAAGCCGCACAATGCCGGCCTTTAGAAAGGTTCCCCGACTGTCTGCGCCGGGTTACAGACAGAGGAAGTCGACGCGTACGGCCGAGGGGTAAATCGGTCCTGTTTACAGTCGATTACAACTTAAAATACCTTCTGAGGATTGCTATTTAAGGACTGTGTGTGTGTGTGTGTGTGTGTGTGTGTGTGTGTGTGTGCATGATACACGAAGGGTGTGTTCTGAGTAATACTACTTAAGGTGTGTGTGTGTGTGTGTGTGAGTGTGTGTGTGTGTGTGTGTGTGTCTGGGCATAATTAAGTACGGGTGTGTTTTAAGGAGTGTGTGTGTTGTCGTGTGTGTGCGTAATATATTACATTATGTGTTCCAAGGAGTACTATTTAAGGAGTGTGTTTGTGTGTGGACATAATATATGACAGCTGTTTTCTAAGAAGTACTACTTAATCAGTGTTTGTGTGTGCTTCTGTGTATGTGTTTGTATTTGTGTGTGCGTGCGTGTGTGTGTGTGTAATATACTATGAGTGTTCTAAGGATTTCTATTTAAGGACTGTGTGTGTGTGTGTGTGTGTGTGTGTGTGTGTGTGCATAATATATTGCTGAAAGAATACAGTAAAGTAACGTATCACATCGAGCCATTTATTCACATAATGAGACAAAGCTCCCCAGGGGTAAAATATACAAACACATCGCCACGACGACGGGGTAAAACCAGGGCCAGCGAACCAGGGAAGGAATGTCCGGACCGAATCCCCACTGTTGTGGTTGCGTTTGAACCGTGGCTTGTTTTACACTGTTTTGTGATATTTCAGCTCAGAAGAAACATGTCCAACATCCGCTGCCCTCGAGCCGCTGTTTAAATCCCTGAGCACAATGGAGACCTCTTTGGGCTAACGTTTACCGTTTGACCGTCACGTCTTTGTTAGCGATGGGTATTACAGCTTTAATAACTCTATAATGCATACAAGGACACACACACGCACACACACACACACACACGCACACACACTGCTATACATGCTCACTCACTCACTCACTCACTCACTCACACAGATACACACTCACTCACCCACACGCACACAGAGATACACACACAAACACACAAACACATTTATACAAGCTCACCAAACACACACACACACACACACACACACACACACAGATAGATACACTCACTCACTCACACACACACACTCACTCTCACACACACACTCCTTAAATTACTAAATTATTAATTACTCCTTAGTACACATCCGTAGTATATTATACACACACAAAGACACACACACACACACACACACACACACTCCCCCCCCCAGATCGTCTATTCAGCACATGTCCGGTTGTGTGTTTGTGTTTCGCCGGTAGCCATTGAGCTTTGAACCCCGGGGCAGTGAGTTGGCTGACCCTCCGGTGAACAAGGCCTTTCCCAGACGGCCGTCTCAGCAGAAAAGCCCCAAAGTACACAAAGCCATCCTCCAGAACAACCAGCGTTAACCCCCCCGCGAGCCCCCCCCGTCCACACCCCAAAATGTGCCTTCATTTCCTAAGCCCGGTCTGCTCAGACTGTGAGCGTTTGGGTTCAGGGAGACCGATAAACAGGGTTCATCGTCCGAGGAACCAAAGGGCCACCCCGGGTCACTTCAGGCAGCAGACCCTGTCGCCGCTTTAAGGGTGCGCTGGGGAAACGGCCCGTAGTGGATATCCGTGCTACACGCCACCTAGGTGACTTTAACTGTGCTCCTCCTGACAAAGTACGCACTTTGGTGGTGTTAAAAACCCGGTTTATTGTGTGCCTGCCTGCCTGCCAGCCTGCCTGCCTGCCTGCCTGCCTGCCTGCCTGCCTGCCTGCCTGCCTGCCTGCCTGCCTGCCTGCCTGCCTGCCTGCCTGCCTGCCTGCCTGCCTGCCTGCCTGCCTGCCTGTCTGCGGTGATATGGCTGCTTTAACCTGAGAGGGTCGGCTTAGCTCAGGAGGTAGGGCGGGTTGACTTGTAGTCGAGATGGTTGCTAGTTCGATCCCCGGCTCCTCCTAGCCGAGTGTCGAGGTGTCTCTGAGCGAGACACCGCTCCTGGCGAGCTGGCTGTCGCCTTGCGTGGTTGACTCCGCCGTGGGTGTGTGAATGTGTGCATGAACCGTTGTGAGTCAATTTGAATAAAAAGCGTCTGCTAAACGCCCTAAATGTAAATTTAACCTGGGTGCACTGATTTCTCAACGAGGAACAGGTGTGCAGGCTCCCCCAGCCCCAGAGTCCAATCAGACTCGGCCAGGTGAGGCTGCTTCAACCGGCGACCCTCCGCGTACACTCCAACAGGGCCTTTGAGACGATTCTGGACCTTGAGGACAAACGGGTGTACTTCTGGGGGCCGGGGGAATGGCGGACATGACACTAGGAGGATTAAGATGAAGAACAGGGAGCCAGACGAACCAAAAAGCGTTTGAGGTCCGAGTTTAGGATTTATCAGGGGAGACAAGCGGATAACGATCTGTTGAGATGTCCTTGGAGAAGCCTCCCGACGAATCGTTTGCTTGCTCAAGGGCTCTCCGGCGGTTTGCCAGCGGCTGCCTCTTATCTTATCTTACCTCCTCTCGCGTCGCTGAACCACCTACTTCATCACTATGTGCTTTTTGGATTCCCCTGTAAATCTCCTTTTATTCCTCTGTTATTTTCTCTATTAGATCTCTATTCTTTTCAGTTTGTTTTGCACTTCCCTGTCAACATGCCCACTCAAACCCGCAAAAACAATCCACCAGAAAAAAATCACTGGCAGCCAAATCAAAGTGTCCGGGGTTTTGACTGCGATGGCGTCTAACTCGCTCAAACCAGGAACAACGTATTCCTTCGGAGACGGACAGAAGTGATTTGTGGAGCCAGTGGTGGCCGATTCCGCCGTCACCCTTTCCATCACCTCAGGAGGGAGAGCGGGGTATGCGATGACGTGACGGTTTAACAAGCGCGGCCGGCGGACTGATTTTACCGGAGGACTGATCTGATCTTCTGACTGTGTCTCAACTGGCGAGGCTAATGTGTTGTGAACATTCTCGCTCTTGCTCTCTCTCTCTCTCTCTCTCTCTCTCTCTCTCTCTCTCCCTATCTCTCTCTCTCGCTCTCTTTCATTGGATTTCTCTCTCTCGCTGTCTTTCGTTGGGTCTTGTTGGATCTCTCTCTCTCTCTCTCTCTCTCTCTCTCTCTCTCTCTCTCTCTCGCCCCAGATGTTCTTCATGACTGTTTTGAGGACATACACATGGTGTCCACTCAGCACATTTTCTCTTACCCTTCATATTGTTTATCACTGTTTATAGTGAGCTGTGTTCTCCCTGGCTCGAGAAGAGTTGAACCACACACACACACACACACACACACACAGCCACACACACGGCCACACGCACACACATACAACCACACACACACGTACAACCGCACACACACCCAGCTTAACTGAAGCCGTTTGGTTTGTCGGGGGAATGAGCAGATGTTTGAGGTTTTCCTCCCTGGTGTCATGGAGTCTCATCACGCTTTAATTGTCGCTATTTATTTTGGCCCGAGCTGATGTAAAATAGTTGTTACTGGAAGAACACACACCCACACCCTCTCTGTTTTTGCCTAAAGATATACAGACGGTTTAGAGGGTTTTGGTGGGGGTCATGTACCTAAAGAGGACACATGACCAAAACCCTGCGAGCTAAAGTGAAGCTTCTGCTCATGTGATCGTTCGTGTCATGTGACACCTTCTTCCATTGCGTTGGTCATGTGATCCGTTTAGGTCCTATGGTTTGTCATGTGACTCCCCATTCAATCGCGCTGGTCATGGGATCTCTTTAGGTTCATGTCATGTGACTTTTACAGATTGCTTCATTCTGTCCATAGCAGAGGAGGAGAGAGTTGCTTTAAAACAAACTGGAACACTTCAAAGTGTGACTTCACCACAGGGAACCCAACCAGGGAATCTTTGCTCAAGGGTACTTCCGCCTGGCAACATATAACATTCTTTTTATGGTATGATTAAGTTCACTAACTCACACATAGACACAGACACAGACACATAGACAAACATATGCACACAGAAAAACACACAGAAAAACATGCACACAGACACAGAGAAAGACACATACACACACACACACACACGAAATTACATACACACACACAGAAATGCCACACATACAATACAACCACACACACACACATACAGATAGACACAAGAATATACATACACACACACACACAGGAACGCCACACACACACAATACAACCACACACACACACACACACACACACACACAGACAGAAACCCCCCCGACGCTGCGTCCCAGCCAGGGTAAACAGGCCGGGGCCGCCCTGTGGGCCCCGGCGGCAAGGCCAGGTCGGGGCCTCTGCTGGCTCCAGCCAGGCCTGGATAAACAGCCCAGAGGAGGGAGGGAGGGAGGGAGGGGAGGGAGGGGGGGGAGGGGAAGGAGGGAGGGAGGGAGGGAGGGAGGGAGGGGAGGGACGGAGGGAGGGAGGGGGGAGAGAGAGAGGGAGAGAGGGATGGAAGGAGGGAGGGAGAGAGAGAGAGAGAGAGAGGGGGGGGGGAGAGAGACACAGAGAGGGAGAGAGAGAGAGGATGTTGAGGAAGAGAGGGAAACGGACTAAATGGATGTGACGACCAACTGGAGACAGAGCAAGAGACAGTGGAAACTATGTTGGACAGAAGTACAGGCAGGATTTTTGAATTAGAATAATTAATGAAAAAAAGGCTTTCAAGTAGCAAACCGTAGCGAAATGTTTTTCAGTATTTATTTTGTGTAAGCTTGTCCGTGGTTTGGGTTCACTGAGAAAAAATAAAAAATCTGTTGGGGTTTTATTTGTTTAATACGTATTTCACCGCATATTTGTAACCAATTGAATGCAGCATTGACCCAGTGGGAAACTGTGTGATTGGCCGAAATCTGTCAATAGTCTCCGATAAAAACGTGAAGGAAGAGCGCAAAAGTAATAGAGAATCAAAGGAGAGCGAGAGGGCGAGAGAGAGGATGGAGAGAAAGGCCAATCGGATTGTTGATGCTTGCTGGAGTTCAGATGAGAGTTTACAATCTCAAAGATTGCAGAAAGATTTATTCCTTCTAAAATGAACGCATTTACCTCAAATGGTACGATAATGCACCTGACGCAAGGGATCCAGGTCATTTCTCCGACACATTAAGGTCCGTCGCTTACAACTTTTCAAATATTGAAACACTGACAAAATTAACCAAAGGGTGTGTTTAGAGATGGGTGAGGAATTAGCATCGAATCGGAAGGACTTCTTCCACTAAGTATCGTGTTTAGCAATCTTAAACAAATGCCAAAGCCACGCCAAAGATTTCAAAAGGTGTTGCTCCCAAAAAGCTGGGAGAAGGTATGCTGCTGCTGCTGTGAGGAACATCTGGCAGTAAGATTGTGCCTTGTTTGGTATTGTTTCACTGTCCTCTGATGTCAGGGAATTGTTTCAAACTCCTCAAGATGAAGGACGATGTGCCAAGGATGACTATTAAGTGGGGAGTCCTAATTTGTTTGGAGTCTCGTAACTCATGGTTTTAACTGTAAACACAGGAACACACCCATGCACGCACATACACAAACACGCACAAACACACACACACACGCGCACACGCACTTGCTAACACGACCACACATAATCATGCTCACGCACGTGCGCATACGCGCACACAAGCACGTACAGACATACAGCCGCATCCACAGATACCAACACACATGCGCACGCACGTACAACCGCACGCACACACCCACACAAACCTACGCAGATCTTCAACAGCACCAAACACACACGCACACACCTGAAACCCAACCCATTCGGCTGAGGTGAAACGGGAAGCATGCAAGGCCCAGCCCATCACCTGACTGTCGCCATGGCGTCGACCTCTGACATCTGTCAATGTCGTCTCGAGCTCTACTGGACCGTGGGTGGGGAGTGAGAGGGAGGGAGAGAGGGTTGTGGGAGGGAGCGACTGGGTCAACTGGTCAAAGTGGGTCCCACTGTCCCCTGCCGCGCCAGAGCAGGGCCGGGTTGGGTTCTAGGAACTCAGACTCAGCTAAAAATATGTGAGGAGAAGGAGGAGGAGGAGGAGGAGGAGGAAGGGGGGGGGAGGGGGAGGGGGGGAGAGAGGGGAGGAGGAGGAGAGGAGGAGGAGGGGGGAGGAGGGGGAGGGGGGGAGAGGGGAGGAGG
>NW_027641291.1:0-5000 GCF_949987615.1 Pollachius pollachius
TTGAAGTGAGCAGAACACTGTTATTGAGTCATTTGAATGCTCAGTCTTCCACCTACACACCAGGAGGGGGGCTAGGGGTTGTGGCGGGTGGGGCTCACTCTTAGACATCACGACTTCAGCTGCAAGCGAAGCCTACTGTTCTGAAAAGATGTCGTCCAATCACAAGCCATCTTCATCGTGTTAAAGATGTACAACCACAAGAGGCATTTTTCAATCGTTCATGAAGTAGCGATTTCTCTCCCATCTATCTTAGCCCCCCCTTCCCACACCTCCTGCCTGTTGTACGTTGAACGTCCTTGCACTTAATGTAAGCACCTATTCTACATCATACTTAGAGATAGTACTTAGTTGTGTTGCATCTTATCCTAGCCGTCTTTGTTGTACAAGGTCAGAATACGAGCAGAACGTAACACACCATAACCCGTTTGATCGTAGCCGTCGGAACGGAGCCAGAGAAGGAAGACCGCACGAGAAACGAACTCTGCCGGCCTTGTCTGGTCGAACCTGAGCTGTTTCTTCTAATCCCTCCTCCTCTGAGCGAGTTCTCCTCATCGCACGCACACACACACACACACACACAGACGCACACAAACATAGCCGTGCACGTAATAACACACACAAACAAATGCACGCACGCACACACGTCATTAGCCGCACACGCCCACAGGCACGTTTCCGTGGCTGCGTGGATGGACAGCTCGTGGCCTTGGCGTGTTTCGGAACGGCCAGTTGATGAGCCGTCGGATCGATGGGTGACGCATCCAACATGGCCGCCGCAGGCTGATCAGAAGTGTGTGTGTGTGCGTGTGTGTGTGTGTGTGTGTGTGTGTGTGTGTGTGCAGTCGATGCTCAGGCTTCTCGGTTACAGCTGCATACTCATGTTGAATCCAAATTCTAGAAACCGAGGGAGGAGACATTTTTATGTTAAGTTTGTGTGTGTGTGTGTGTTAGCGTGTGTGGGTGTGTTAGTGTGTGTGTGTATGAGTTTGCTAATTTGCTTCTATGTGTTAAAATAGATCCAGCATGTTGGATTGCTTGGGAGTGAGTGTGCGTGTGTGAGGGTGTGTGTGTGTTTTGTATTTCTATCTATATAATTACGTTCTATTCTAAAACGTGCTGCTAAACCTAGTCCTGTGTGTGTGTGTGTGTGTGAGAGAGAGAGAGAGAGAGAGAGAGAGAGAGAGAGAGAGAGAGAGAGAGAGAGAGAGAGAGAGGGAGAGAGAGACACACACAGAGACAGAGAGGGAGAGAGACACATAGAGAGGGAGAGAGACACAGACAGTGAAGAGAGAGAGAGAAACACAGACAGTGAAGAGAGAAAGAGACACACACACAGAGGGAGAGAGAGAGAGAGAGAGAGAGAGAGAGAGAGAGAGAGAGAGAGGGAGGTAGGGGTCCACATTGCCCACCAGAGGGGTCTCTATACAGACCTATTGAAGCAGGTAAGGAGATCCATCAATCACTGAACAATTAGCCCAGCGCTAATCAGCGCTAGCCGACGCGCTAGCACAGCTCGCTATTGTACCGCGACTGGCAGCATCAATTAAAGTCTTAAGGTTACTCTATTGAATTTCCCTGATAGCAGCAGAGCCACACTCTCTCTCTATCACACATACACACATGCAACATAGACATGCCACCACGCATACACATGCAATTAAACACATACATGGTAACACACACACACACACATATATATATATGTGCACTCAAACACACCCTATCAAGCACACACACACACACATACACACACACATACCCACGCACAAACAAACGCACACACTGGACGGTTTTAGAATGGAAGGTAGCATCCTGCAGGTGTGAAACAAGTACATGCACACACATACACACACCATCACACACATTGACACATGCGCACTCTAGATCACACACATTAACACACACACACTGACCTCCTCATCTCTGGTTTTACTATTAAGATCATGGAGCAATGTGTGTGTGGGAGAGTGAGATAGCATATGTGTGATGGCATTTGTGTGTTTGCGTTTGTGTGTGTGTGTGTGTGTATGTGTGTGTGTGTGTGATAATGGAATTGGACACCTCCTTTGAATTGAAATTGACCCTTGACCCTCAATAGAACACTATACACTAAAATACGATACAATACTCCATAATAAACAATAATAGAAACATAAGAAAAGGTGACAGAGTGCAATAAAACTGAATACAAGAGTAGAATACAAACTATTAAACATAGTGCAATAGTTTTGGATACTTTACTGAAGGCAGTGCAGTTCGGAGGCAACAGATATAACTAAGTACTAATTTTGTTGTTGTTCTTTATAAAAAAAAAATCTGTATAATATTCAGTTGCTATCCCACATATTCGATAATTCAATGCATGAATCCCTGACCTTTTTTCTTTTACAGTTTTGTTAATATATATTGTTAATATATACCTTAAAACTGTTCCATTCTACTGGGAGTAAAGATGAACCGCACTGATCACAACCAATAACCATATTGATAAGGTGATGAGGGCGCCGCTCTATAATCGATACCCATCGTCCCTCCTCCGGTAGTACAGACGCACATCCTGTGTCCCCTGGAAGTGCCTTGTGCCTTAGCGTCTGTTTACTGACATAGTAATACGCGATGATTTGACATGGTTGTAGTACAGAGTATTACTGTGCAAGTAAAGATAGACACAGTATAATACGCCCGTAATTCCCAAAGAGCTAGCTAGCTTCTAGCATCTTTGCTAGCTAGCTTCTAACGTCGTTGCTAGCTAGCTAGCTGGCTAGCTAAGTGGCAGTTTTAGCACACGGAAGGAACTAGCGAGTGAACCATGTTCCTACAAAGAAGAAAAATTATACCCTGGCAACATCTGCTCCATTACAAAAACAACAACATCAACCGACTAGATAAATAAATAAATAAATGAAAGAGGTAAATAAATATATAACTGAAAATTGCGCGGTGTGTCTCCGAAGTCTCCCCGCGGCCCGAGACTCCATCGTGGCGGCGTGCGGCGAAGCGTGAACGGGCAGATTTTCCGCTAGCGCGATCCTGAGATGGGCTCAGCAAGCTAGCTCACCGCAGGACTCCCCGCAGAGACGGTGCCGCAGCCTCCCTCCTCACTCCCCCCCACCTCCTCTCTCCCTCCTCACTCCCCCCCACCTCCTCTCTCCCTCCTCACTCCCCGTCGCCTCATCCTCACTCCCCACCGCCTCTCTCTCTCTCTCTCTCTCTCTCTTCACCTCCTCCTTCCTCCTCACTCCCCACCGTCTCTCTCTCTCTCTCTCTCTCTCTCTCTCTCTCTCTTCACCACCTCCTTCCTCCTCACTCCCCACCTCCTCTCTCTCTCTCTCTCCCTCTCCCCCCCACCACCTCCTCTCACTCCCCTCCCTGCTGCGTTACACCCCACCTCTTTGCTTCCCTACTCTCCCTCCCCTCCCCTCCCCTCCCTCTCCTCTCCTCCCTACCTCCATCCCTCCCCCCAGTGAGTCTGTCCTAGAGGGGGGGAGGGGGAGGGAGGGAAGGAGGGAGGGAGGGAGGAGATGACAGACAGGTGTAGGTCGGACAAAGAGAGGGGAGGGTGTGAGGGTGAGGAGATGGAGGGATGAACAGATAAAAGAAAGGGGGATTAAAGAAGGGACGGAAGGAGAAATGAAAGGGAAAAGGGGAGAAACAAGGAGGGAGAGAACAAAAAACGAGCCAGAGTGACAGAGTGAGGCGAAGGAGAAATAAAGGGGAGGGTGGAAGAGAGGGAGAGAGAGAGAGAGAGGGGGGGTGAGAGAGAGACAGAGAGAGGGGGGGGTGAGAGAGAGAGAGAGAGAGAGGGGGGGGTGGAGAGAGAGAGAGAGAGAGAGGGGGGGTGAGAGAGAGAGGGGGGGGGGTGAGAGAGAGAGAGGGGGGGTGAGAGAGGAGAGAGAGAGAGAGAGGGGGGGGTGAGAGAGAGGGAGAGAGAGAGGGGGGGTGAGAGAGAGAGAGAGAGAGGGGGGGTGAGAAGGAGTGAGAAAATATAAAATGACGGAGGGAATGTGAAATGGAGAGAGAGGAGAGGGAGACAGGGAGAAATAATAGGAGGAGGGCAAGCGAGAGAGATTGCTCGCGGCTCATTTCTCCACACATCAGCCCATCTGTGTAGGGTGCTGGGGGGGGGGGGGTGGCTCTGGAGCGAGCGAGCACGCTCCAGACACCTCCGCGGGACGCCCCTCGCAATCCCGGGGACCCTCTTTCTCGCTCGCCCATTATCCTGCAGAATGAATTTTAAAGCAGCGGATCTACCTCCGACGGAGCCACACCCCCCCCCCCCCCGTCTCTCTCTCTCTCTCTCTCTCTCTCTCTCTCTCTCTCTCTCTCTCTCCCTCTCTCTATGTATCTCTCTCTCTCTCTCTCTCTCTCTCTCTCCCCCCTTACCCCCTCTGACTTCCATCAGTAGCAAACTGGGGTGAAAATAAGAGATGGAGTGGGGAGAGAGAGGTAGAGAGAGGGCGAGAGACAGCGGGAGTGATAGAGAGAGGAAGAGCGCCATAGAGAGAAGGGGATACACAGAGGAAGAGGGATAGAGTGATAGATTGAGGAAGAGCACCACAGAGAGAGGGGGATGGAGAGAGGCCTATAGACAGATAGAGGAGGATAGAGAGAGGCCTAGAGATGGGGAGAGAGGGGGATAGAGAGAGGTCTATAGACAGAGAGAGAGGGGGATAGAGAGAGGCCTAGAGATAGAGAGAGGCCTAGAGACAGAGAGAGAGGGGGATAGAGAGAGGTCTATAGACAGAGAGATAGGAGGATAAAGAGAGGTCTATAGACAGAGAGAGAGGGGGATAGAGAGAGGCCTAGAGACAGAGAGAGAGGAGGATAAAGAGAGGCCTAGAGACAGAGAGAGAGGGGGATAGAGAGAGGCCTAGAGACAGAGAGAGAGGATGATAGAGAGAGGCCTAAAGACAGAGAGAGAGGGGGATAGAGAGAGGCCTAGAGACAGAGAGAGAGGGGGATAGAGACAGAGAGAGAGGGGGATAGAGAGAGGCCTAGAG
>NW_027641291.1:7500-25978 GCF_949987615.1 Pollachius pollachius
TTCCTCCCCCTTATCATCCCTCCCTTTTCCTCCCCCCTTATCGTCCCTCCCTTTTTACCTCCCCTCCTGCTCCCCAATGCCTGTGTTTGTTTGTCTGAAGGATGAGAATGAGAAGCTCAGAAAAGTGTGAAGTCGAGTTGGTTCAATTAGTCTCAATCCTTAATCACAGTTCCAGTCTCAAAGGGCTAATCGGGCCGCACTGTGAGAGACCCTAACCCTGACTAAATTAGTCTAAAAGTCTAAATTATCAAGGAAGTACCAACGGACGGACAGACACACAGACAGACACACATACAGACATGCAGACACACTTACTCTAGCCCCGCAGAGGTCAAGAAGAAAACTCAATTATCAAGAAGGAAACGTCAGGGAGGAGAGAATGGTGGGGGACCCCTTCTTCAGGGCATTGGCAGGGGGGCCATGGGCTGGAGTCAAGTTCAACTGTTAGAGAAATGTTTTGTGGGTACGAACCCCCCAATGTCCCATACCTTCAGGCAGCCTTTGAGCTGGCATGTTTCTTCGGATTAAAGCTTCTGCTGAAAAGAACTATACAGTAACCATACAGTAAAGAGTGACGTCAAGTAGAGAGAGAGAGACACAGACACACACACACTAACACACACACACTTTCTCTCGGTTCCTCTTAATGCTTCTATTTTTCTCCATGTAACTCTCTCTCTCTCCCTTTCCCTGTGTCTTTCCCTTTCTCTCCCTCTGCCTCTCTCTTGCTCTCTCTCTCACACACACACACAGACACACTCATACCCCCCCTCCCCCCCCCAACAAAAGCCTCCTTGTCCAGCGTGCTCTTGTAAACTGCAGCGTGTCATAAATATATGTATAACCGTAGCGGGCGAGCGGGGCTTAGGCCGGGGAATACGGCCAGGCCGAGGGGGTGCGGAGGGGTCTCAGGCCCACCGTAGCACGACCGCTTTGAATAAGAGCCCCCGATTCTCCCGCAGCCGCCGCCAACTCCCTGGCTCTTTTTTAATTGAAATGCAAACGATGTCGTTGCGCCGGCGTAGCGGGCGCCCGGGCGGGGCCAGGGGCCCGAGCCGAGGGCCGGCGCTCTCCTAACGGCGAGATAACGGCCGGCCGCCCGTCCCAGCTATCGACCCGGCCATGTGTGTAATTGGCTGAGGCCGCGTCGGACGCCCATGTAAATATTAAGAAGAGAGAGAGAGGGAGAGAGAGAGAGAGAGAGAGAGAGAGAGAGAGAGGGAGAGTGTTATGGGGGAAAATGCTGTTCAAACAATATGGCAGCCTTACTTATCTCTGGCTGTCCGGTCGCAAGGGGAAGGAGGGGGAAGGGAGGGGCGTTGTGATAGCGGGGGGGAGGGGGAGGGCGGGAGAGAGAGAGAGAGAGGAGCGTGTGCGGTGGAGCGAGGGGTCAGTTTGAGATGATTCTCTAAGTGGCTACAGGGTGAGGAGGTGGGAGGCACTCTGGCTCGTCTTAACGCCGTCGCCCAACTAAAGAGAGAATAGGGATGAGAGGAAAATAGATATAAGGGAAAACCCCAAAGAAAACCGGATTCATAGCCTGTGTGTGTGTGTGTGTGTGTGTCTGTGTGTGTCTGTGTGTGTCTGTGTCTTTGTTTAATATCTGGGTGTTTTGGGGTATTGGTTTTAGAGTGCATGCATGATACAAAATTATTCCATTCTAGGTGTGTATGTGTGTGTGTGTGTTTTGGTGTGACAGACCAACAGACAGACCTGCAGAATCAAACACACAGACAAACCTGCAGGCTTAGACAGACAGACCTGCAGACCAGACACATAGACAAACCTGCAGATGTAGACAGACAGAGAGACAGACCTGCAGAACCAGACACACAGACAGACAGACACACAGACACACAGAAAGACCTGAAAACCTAGAAACAAACACAGACCGACAGACCAGCAGATCGAGTCAGACAGACAGACGGACAGTAGGACAGACCAGCAGACCGAGACAGACAGACAGACAGACAGAAGGACAGACCAGCAAACCTAGACAGACTGACAGACAGACAGAGCAGCAGACCTAGACAGACAGACCCTTAGAGCCAGACGAAGACCACAGACAGATTAACTATAGATCCCTGAGTGTATTGATCGTCTCGGGGCGATCAAGGCCGCTCCCTCAGCTGTTGCCCAGCCATCACCTTGACCTTTGGCTGACCTCTCAACCCTGACCCCCCAGCCCTCCCTCCCTTCAAGTCATCTGCGAAATGAGAATCGACTCGGCCGTGGGTGAAACGCAGGTTAAAGGGCGTCCGTCAATAAAGGCCGGCATCGACCAATCGCATCAACTGTTCATTTTTTGTGAATGAGCCGCTTCCATTCTACCTTTGTCCGGACCACCCCTACGTCCTGTGACCTCTGACCCTAGAGCAACCGGCCTACCTAGGCTCAGCCCAGGTGGAGGTGATGGGTGGACACGGTTGCCCTGGCAACGCAGCCTCCCCGTTGCCGGGGAATAGCTGTTGATGTTGCCCCGACATGCACACACTAACAGACACGCAAACAGACACGCACACATACACAGACAGACAGACAGACAGACAGACAGACAGACAGACAGACAGACAGACAGACAGACAGACAGACAGACAAACAGACAGAAAGACACACATACAAACAGACACACACACACACACAAAAACACACACACACACACACAGAAATATAATTTGTATCCGTGCACGTACCGGTGTGTTGACACACACGCACACACACACACACACACACAGACAAACAGATACATACACACAGGCATGCACGCAGGCACGCTTGACACACACACACACACACACCCAAATACTGTGTGTATCCGTGCACGTACCGGTGTGTGTTGTGCGTGGACACCCTCTCTCCTTGTCGTCCCGCCTCACTCTCCTTTTCCCGTATCTCTTGCTTCCTATCATCCGATCAAAATGCTTTAATAAGCTGCAACGAATAAAAGCAACTGTTGGCCGCGTTCCAAACCAATCAATCTTTCACACATTCCTCACTCCTCTCGCCTCCTCCCCCCCCCCCTCCCATCATCCAATCACACCACACACACACACACACACACACACACTGAGGCTCACATGGCCGGGTTCATTAGCTTCACTAGCGCAGCGCAGCGGCGTGAGCTCCGATACCCGCCGCTGCTTATCCCGTTCGCAGCGCCGCTAAAAACACGACTTAGCCCGTCGTCCGACGACCGATGCCACCACTGCGGAGCGGGTTTCCCTGCGCCACCGCTGTTGTGCGGTCGCAAGGCTTCATGGGGGATGCTAGTTTGGGAACATAGCGTCAGGTAAAATGGAGCCACTTAAACTTGGATACTTCTGAGTTTAAAGTTTTGTTATTGAACTAGTGCAGTTCGGAGTCAAAGGGAGGAGGAGGAATGGAGAGAGAGAGAGAGAGAGTGAGAGAGAGAGAGAGAGAGAGAGAGAGAGAGAGAGAGAGAGAAGAGAGAGAGAATGTAACAGGAGATGGAGAACGAGAAAAAAAAACAACCGATATTTGATTGATTCCTGGGGGGCTACGGACGCGAGCGAACGGGCGACACGAAGACAAACAGGACAATATACAATATAAATGTAAATGTACTGCGTGGATGTAGGATAAATATACACACACACATTCAGACACACACACATCCACCGCACACGCCACGGCGGGGAGAACAGTGGGCTCAGTCCTTTAAGAATATGATCAGGACTTTAAAACTGTATTCATTCTCCTTAAGCCTAAACCTATTACAGTCAGCACTCCCTGTCTGCTCCTCCCCTCCTGGAGGGGGAGGAGAGGAGAGGGAGACACGAGACGGGGAGACAGAGAAAGGGAGACAGATGGACAGACAGAGAGAGAGACACATAGTGAGAGAGAAGGAGAGACAGACACGAGACAGAAAGAGGGGGAGATGAAGAGAGGGAGAGAGAGAGAGAGACATAGTGAGAGAGACGGAGGTAAGGAGAAAGGCAGAAAGAGAGGGACAGTGAGATAGCAGGAGAGAGAGGGATGGAGAGACAGAAAGAAAGAGAGGGAGAGACATGAAGTGCGTAAGAAGCATAAAAAGAGAGTTGGAAAAAGGGGGAGATAGAGAGAGACAGACAGAGGGAGAGAGAGACAGAGGGAGAGATATAGAGTAAGATGGCGGGAGAGGGAGGGATGGAGAGAAAGAAAGAGAGGGAGAGAAAAAAACAATAGAAGGCCAGGCTGAAAAACAGACATGAAGGGAGAAAGAAGCATCAAGAGAGAGTTGGCAAGAGGCAAGAGACAGTCAGACAGAAAGACAGACAGACAGAGAGATAGAACTGGGAGTCATCCGAACACGATCGGCTTCTGACGGCGATTATGAAAATAGCGCTGGCCCGTTTCTGGAAAACAATGGTCCCACACATAGCAACCAGGCCGCGATGCCGTACTCTACTCCCGGGTGTATCCCAGACAACCGTCGCTGTGTCGTCAGGGTACCGCTACAGTACGGCCATGTGTGACTCGGCGCGCTTGACAATAAAACACTTTGACTGTGAGCAGCTGTACATGGTTATTTTGTTTGATCGCAAAAAACGTCAGTGGTGAACTGATGTTTTTTGGGGCAGGGGGGGGGGGGGGGGGGGGGGTTGGGGGCATCAAACTGGGCTCCTGGAGGTTTTCCAGTATGGGGGGGGGGTCTTTGTTGGATGCGGAGGGGATTGCGTTGGATTTGAGGGCCGCAGGGGACTGTGTGTCACAGGGATCCTGCTGGAAGTACTGCGTCACTTTGTGAGAAGGAACAATTAAAAGTCGGTTTAGCCGTCGTCTGTGAACGTTTTCTTCTTTTTTTCGGAAACAGTTTATTTATTTTTTTTGCTACACTTCAAAGACCTTAAGTGTCTCTGTTTGAAATAAAGAAAACGGTTGTTGTTGTTGTTGTTGTTGTTGATGATGTCTTAATGCAGACCACAACAAGTACTGTCAGTTTGCATTGGCTTTGGAGAAGCTAGCTTTGTGTCGTAGCCTAGCAGCTGAAAGCTAGCTGTCGGGCTAAGGGCTGCTGTCGCCTCCGATGTCTTGCTTCTTGAGACGTGTGCTATTGTTCTAAACTACGCTGTTTGGTTTCACTCCAGGAAGTGTTTCCATGGATTTGAATTTTACAGAAAGTCACAGGTTTGCAAACTCGCAAACTCTCGTTTTTTGGGGTGGGGTGGGTTATGCTTTGTATATATACAATATAGTATATGTATATATATATTTTTTTAACGCTTAGTGATTTATTCATTCATTTTGCACATGCAGCACGTTTCTGTCCTTCTCCCCTGAACAATTACATTTTACCGTCGCCTCCTCTGCCCACACACTTCGGAGAACGCAGATCTTAGTGAGAACAGTGAGTAATAATGGAGTAGTCTGGTTCTTTCTCTTCCCTTTCCCGGACTCGCTCCGGGCCACTCAGATGGCGACCAGATGTGCAGCCGTGTTTTTAAAAGTCGGACACTTGGCCATTGAATTCCCCGAGATGATTTGACTTCATACAAGCCCGCCTGTCACTCAAGGCGGAGGGCGTAGGAAGGGGGGAACGCCGGGAATAAAAAAAACATGGAATCAGTCGTAAGCTCGGGACTTATGTTTTTGCCATTTATTTATCCCGGGCGGGATAACGAAAAGAGCAAAAAAACCCACACACAAAGCTTTAATACGTGAAAATACATTTATGATTGGCACACCTTGAAATCCCCTTTGAATCGGCTGTGATTGTTGGCTAAACGCGGGGACATGCCGCACCGAGCCCCCTCTCATTACACCAGGTGCCGGGCTGAATGTAAAGTTAGCCGGAGCTAGCCGCCGTTAGCTCGCCCCACACGGCCTAGCGTGTTAGCCAGCGAATCCTGGGAGCGAGGGAGGTCTTGAAATATTTATGGGCTCTGACTCCGAGGTCGTTCCCAGCGGGACGGTGGTAGGGGGGGCCAGGGAAAACTTGCAATCTGCGGATCGCCAAAGGCGTGCTAAGGTAGGGGTCGTGCCTATAGGTTTTTCTTTACATGAAAACAAGTGGTGGAAGACAGAGGGGGATATGGGGGTATGGGGGGGGGGTGGATATCTGATATTCTACGCCCAGAAGCAGGGTTTTAGCTTCAGAGATTTATGGATTTTCCTTCTTTTCTCTATTTTTTTTTGGTTGTTTTTGTTTTTGTTGTTTGTAACAGACATCTCCGCTCATTTTCCCCTGGATCAAAAATCCATTTCGGATCATCCGTTCCGTATTGAATGTGGCAGGTGCTTGTATACACAACAGGCTCAATCTGGCCCCGCGTCGTGATGCCGGCGCTTCATGGGAGGTGTCAGCGGTGCAGAACGCAGAGGCCTGCCTGCTTACATTCCTGTCTGTATACCTGTCTCTGTGCACCTGTGTAGAGGTCTCTGCTTGTCTTCATATCCACATGCCTCTCTGTCTCTCTGTCTGTACACCTTTCTGTATACCTGTCTGTGTGCACAGGTCTTCGTTTGTCAGTCTATCCACACGCCTGGCTGTTTGTATACCTGTCTGTGCACCTGTCTGGAGGGTCTCTGTTTTGTCTCTGGATCCGCATGCCTGTCTCTCTGTGTACCTGTCTCTCTGTATACCTGTCCGTCTACCTGTCTGTGTGTAAACCTGTCTGGAGGAATCTGGCCAATGAGAGGCTTTCGTACTCTTCTCTCTTCGCCATCGCCGCGTCTCAGACCCGCCCATGCGTCTGAGGCCTCCTTTAGGCGCATCCATTTACGTATTATTCGACCTACACTACGAAGTCCACGATATCTTCTGTCCGGTTGCACCGGTCACGCCGAACTTCCTGGGGGCGGCGCGTTGCCGTGACGACGCTTCGGAGGGCACTGCCGTTGTTGTGGTGGTAGTAGCCGTCTCCTCCCCGGCCAACCAAAACGAACCGCGTGAAGTGGTTACCAGGCAACGGTTTTCGGCCGCGCGGCCAGACGTAATCGATACGCCGTCAGACAGAGGGGTCATGTGGGGTCGTGGCAGGGGGGCACGGTGATGGTGGGGGATGGAGGGGGGGGGGGACTTTTCAAAGGTCAAGGTTCGGCTGCTCTCCAGTGTGTGTGTGTGTGTGTGTGTGTGTGTGTGTGTGTGTGTCTGTGTCTGTGTCTGTGTGTGTGTGTGTGTGTGTGTGTGTGTGTGTGTGTTTGTGCGCGTGTGCATCAGAGTAGAGGTGTGTGTGAGACAGGAGGTGTATTGATTAGACCCCCCAGATTATTGATGCCCTGAGGAGAGGGAATCCTCTGGAGGGGTGGGGGGGTAATGTCTGAAAACACAAAGAAGAGAGGGAAATTGAAGTGTCCTGATCTATCGCTCTCCTCTTCTTCTTCTGTGGTGGTGGTGGTGGTGGTGAATGACCCATTGAGGTCTCTACTAGCAGGGTGGACTCTGATGGAGGACGTGCTAGTAGGTAGAATTGTAAGTGTACAACAATGCAGAGAATAGCATAACAAAGATATTAGTGCTACACTGCTGGTCTGAAGAGGTCTAATGTTCCATTTCTCTCATTCACACATGCATGTAGATACAAAGACATAGGCACACACACACACACACACACACACACACAAATGCGCGCACACACACACACACACACACCTGACACACACACATCTGACTCAGACACACATGCACATGTGCTAACCATGCACACATAAACGCACACGTGGACGCCACACACTCACATGTACGCTCATGCTAGCTCAAACAAGCCCATCGCATTTACAGGCACACACACATTCACGGGCACTTGCATACATACTCACAACATGTGCATACAGGTGCGCGCGCCCACACACACACAAACACACACACACACACACACACACACACACACACACTAGCACACACACACTACCGGCAAGTCCATAAAAACATGTGTGGCCCATTGCCATTCAAATGACAGTTCCCTGAACCATGAAAGGCACCACAGGTAGTGAGCTGAGTGCAGTGGTACTGCTGGATGTGGTTGTGGTGGGGGAGTGGTTAGAAGCCAACATGGCCGCTATGCCGCGGTCTGGGGCACTGTGAGTGTGAAAAGGCTCCCTGCCACTGGTCTGAAACATAGGAAAACCACAGGACATAAATGACCCCATTCTGCTCATGGGGGGAAACACAATCACAAGGCTTGAAACCATTTGCCGTAGCCAACCTACGTTAGTTAGCATGGGGTTTGTAGGCTTGGAAGCGTTATGCTAGCAAGCGCTAAGCTAGCAACAACCAGGATAGAAAGCTGTTTGCTAGCCCACTCAATGCTAGCAAGCAATAGGCTGGTGCAAGCCTATTGCCATAAGGTAAACCTACAAAGTGCTACTTTAGCAATCACTCTGTTAACAAGCGCTATGCTAGCAAGGACAACGTAAAATGCAATGCCTAAGAAAATATGCTACCTGTTTATTTTCACATAAAAAACATTTTTCTCTAATTCCACTAAACCTGAGCTAACAGACTGTTGCGGCCCTAAAGACAAAAGGGATCATATTTAAATATCAATGCTATATTATACGTATTATCAGCGGCCCACGGGACAGACGCACACGGCGGAGTCAAGTGGGGGGGGAATCCCCGGGCAGCTGGGATGTAGAAAACACTGCTTCGTTATCCGCAATTAGGCATCGCAGTGCAGCCGTCCGTGATCAATACTCCTCAATGGGTAAATCAATGCATAAACAGTTGCACCGCGGCGAGCCCCTTACCTTTCCTCTGGATCGTCAAGGGCTCCTTTTGTTTATCTAACGGTCGCCCGTGGAGACGGTTGTAATCAGGGGGGTGCACCAGCCTTATTAAGTCTGGCTGGTAAACATGGAGGGGGGGGGGGGGGGGGGTGATTCCAATGGAAACTAATGACTAGGCCGGTGGCGACCGAGTAAATATTGGGGGAGTTAATAAATCTGATCTAATGTCCAATTTAATTAATGGAGGAACCCTTATTGCAGGTCACGGCCACCCCTCCCCCTTCCTTCCTTCCCTCTTCCCTCTTCCACCCTCATTGGCTGGTTACTGACTGTGTAGTGTGGCTGCATGCATGTCTATGTCGTGAATTCATAGAAGAAGCTGGCACAGCCATTGAACCATATGTCGGAACGCACCACGTATTTCGGGAGACATTTGTCGGGAATAAAACATCTTATTCGACTTCCTGGTTGCTTACGTTGGAACTCAAAATGTATTATTTTCAACTTCGGAACGCCGGAAAACGCAACCTATCCAACTTTCTGGTTAAGAACGTCGGAACGCGCGACCTATTCAACCCCCTGGTTACGAACGTCGGAACAAGCAACCTATTGCACTTCCTGGTTACGAACGTCACAACCTATTCCACTTCTTGGTTACAAACGTCGGAATACACAAACAATGCAACTTCCTGGTTACAAATGTCGGAACACGTAACCTATTAAACATCCTGGTTACAAACGTCGGAACGCACGTCGTACAACACATTCGACATCTGACTTCCGCACAGGAAGTGTAGCTCTGTGTCGAAGCCTTCCGCTGACAGGAAGCCATTCGTAACGGGGAAACCACTTCGGTGCCAACAACTTCATCTCTGCTCGTTTTTTTTTTCAGGCGTCGCGACTGAAGGCCCGTTTGACGCGAAGAGGAGCGCTTGATGAGATATTAATCAGGCGCTGTCGGGAGGGGGGCGGAGCTGCGACGCCGTAGCGGCGGCGTTGGTGATGTTGATGGAGTCGGAGATGGGAGAAGTGTGTTGCTGGGAGGCGGGGCTTGTTGTTGCGGCTGGAATAATGAATGATGGACATTAGCATATTGTCGCTTGTTTACCGGGAGCTTGTGTGCCAAGCCGCGCTCCCCAAGGAGAGAGCTAACAGTAACTACTGGGGTAAACACCGCTATGCTAATGCACAGGCTCACGCACGCACACACCCGTGAACACACAGACACAGGGATACACACACGCAGGAACATACACACACACGCACTTACAAACGCAGTCGTGCACGCACACAGGAACACACGCGCACACACAGATGCACATGCACACAGACGCACACACACACACACACACACACAGATAAACACACAGACGCACTAGTAATCATATAACTATGGCTTAAATCTTCTGCAGGTAACATTTGAGGGTTGTAAAGACAGAGAGAGAGACAGAGAGAGAGCAGAAAAGGGCAAGGATGAACAAGATATTACTGACAAACCCCCAAAATTACATTGCTTCCCCTCCTCCTTCTCCCTCCCTATGTTTCTCAAGCATTGAGAACTTAAGTGTTGCATTTCACGCACCTGTGATTGACAGGCCATGCTCCACACCAATCAGAGGAGAGATGCTCACACAGAGGCAGACGCACTGAGCTGGAACCAGATATTCTCCCAGCGCAATTCACTGCATAATAAATAAAGAATACAATATAATACAAATGTAAATATTTGTATGTACAAACTATAATATTTGATAATGAGGTAACAGTCTAAATGACTTGTCTTTGCTCATCTCTCGCTCTTCCTCTCTCTCTCTCTCTCTCTCTCTCTCTCTCTCTCTCCATCTCTCTCTCTCTCTCTCTCTCTCTCTCTCTCTCTCTGGGGTCGAGGGGAAGGGCCGGTGCTAGCTAGCGCCGTAGAGCTGTGGCGGCAGCGGCTCAATAATTCAGATTAGCACTCATGTTTATTAATGCGCGTACATCTGAGCAAACAGCCGAGCCGAGCCCAGAGTTTATTGTAATTGCCTGAACAAACCGAACCTGAAAGAAGCAATTTCCAGTTACAATGGCTTCTGACGAGTAATGAGCAGCCGGGCCGTTCGACCGCCGGCGCTCGCTAGCTAGCGTGGATGGCGCGGCTAGGCCAGGCCGCCGAGGCTGCTGGGTATTTTCATCAGGAAGGGAAATAGCAGGCTAGTGTGTAGGAGCCACTAGAGGGAGGTTAGTGATTAAAGATAATAATCAGAGCTTTTCCCTCTCTCTATCTTGCTCTCCCGCTCTGGCTTTCGCTCTCTCTCTCTGAATCTCTCTTTTTCTCTGTCTCTCTCTCTCGCTCTCTCTCCCCCTCTCTCCCCATCTCTCTCTCTCTTGCACTCTCACTCTCTCTTTCTCCCTCTGTCTTTCTCTCTCTCTCTGGCCCTTCCACTCTCTCTCTCTCTCTCTCTCTCTCTCTCTCTCTCTCTCTCTCTGATCTCTCTGATTCCCCTTTCTTCCCCGCTACTCACTCAGACTTCCCCAGGTGTGTCCTCACCACACCTCCACGACGGCCAATCATGCGCTTTCCCTTCTCTCACAGGAAGAAGAAGAAGAAAAAAATATCATGGCTGTATTTGCCGCATTCTACCCAAGGGACACCCCTCGTCGCCCCCCTCCATCTCCCCCCTCCTTCCCTCTCCCTCCCAGTTTGGAAAATAGTAAATTAGGCGGTTGTGAGGGTTGATTAGCCTCTGAGCGCTAGGCTACTTGAAAAGGACACTGGCTATCAATGGAACTTCCTACCTGAACAGCGCGTCGACGCAGCACCCTATCACAGACGTTAGTTATTACTGCTTAATTGTATCCTCTCGGCAAAATGTTTAATTAAACGCTATCTCTGGGCTTTCCTTTTTTTTAATTGAATTACGTTTTTTCCCATGTGTGAGTGTAATGGAATCATTGGGGGCCAAACGGGATGAGGTACTTTTATTTGATGCGTTGATTCGTAGTCTTCTTTTTTTCAAGATTCAAATGCTTACTTTGTTTAAAATGTGGGTCAAAGCGGCGAACAGTGATTAATGACGAATTAATGACCATTCTTTACATTGAAATACTTTAAAAAAAAATGAAGTATGTAGTATTTAAACTGCTTTTCAAGATTTTAAATACAAATGATATTGAAACTGCAAAGGAACTTAACCTCTCCTCTCCTCTCCTCGTCTCCAGAATTCACATGAACAATACAAAAAACAAATCAACTCAACTGGAAGGTGGACCGGAGGAGTGTGTGTGTGTGTGAGTGTGTGTGTGTGTGTGTGCATGTGTGTGGCGTGTAACAGTATCGGGCAGCGTTGTGTGTGTATGTGTGTGGCGTGTAACAGTATCGGGCAGCGTTGTGTGTGTATGTGTGTGGCGTGTAACAGAATCGGGCAGCGTTGTGTGTGTGTGTGGGTGTGTAACAGTGTCAGGCAGCGTTGTGTGTGTGTGTGTGGGTGTGTAACAGTGTCGGGGGGTGGGGGGGGTGGGGGTCCGGCTGTTTGACAAAGTGCTTAGGCTGCAGCTTCCTGTGATGGCCGCGGGATTAGAAAAGTGCCGCGATGATTGATAGATTTATTTGTCAGTTGTGTCTGGACGACGGTCGCTTACACCACCCCTCCCTCCCCTCTTCCCACCCAAACCTCCCCCACCACCACCACCACCACCGCCGCCGCCGCCAACGCGGGCATCATTAATCAGTATAAATACAGCGTTTCTTCCACGGGAGTCGAGGAAGGGGCCTGCGAGAGACCCCTGACGTACGCAAGCGCCGGCGAAGCATATTTACAGCTAATGTGGCGCGCGACGAGAGAGAGAGAGAGAGAGAGAGAGAGAGAGAGAGAGAGAGAGAGAGAGAGAGAGAGAGAGAGAGAGAGAAATACGCTCAAACTAAACTAAAGCTAACACAGAGACGGACGGACGCACTCGGCTACATGGCTACCAGGCGGCCGCGGTTGCTGACGCTAGCGACTGGGGAAATTGGCGTTACACCCGCACTGTAGGGGATGGAAAAGTGTGTGTGTGTGTTTGTGTGTGTTTGTGTGTGTTTGTGTGTGTGTGTGTGTTCTGGGGGGAGGGAGGGGGGATTTGATTAATGGAGGAATCCGGTTGCAGCGTTGAGTTCGAGGGGAAGGAGGTGCGGGGCGGGGATGGAGGCTTAATCTGTGAAATATGGATGTAGTTATCGACCTGTGATGCGGGCGGTGCTGTCGGCATGGCGACCCCCGCACCAAGAAATCTGCAGAATGGATGGAATGTTCTGCAGATAATTCAACCAATCAAGGGTTCGGAGTTGGGTGATGCATTGGGATAATACTCGTGTCATAAAACGGCAATCCATAACTAAGGTCTTCTCTTTTTTGGAGGGGAGAGGGAGTGAAATAGATTCCCCTGGACTTTGTTTGTACACTTGTAAGCTGCATATCATTGCGAGATAGTGAGCCGCTCACCAACTTCCGCAAAAAGAGTCAGGACTCACCCGTTCAGAGTTCACCTAGACTCCGCACAGCAACCCTGTACTACCCCTCCTACTTGTTGTATGTTGAGCGTCCTGCAATTAATGTACACCCTTATTGTATGTCATACCTAGTTATTCTACTTAGTTATGTAGCATCTTATCCTAGCTATCTTTGTTGTATACAGGGAATGGGTTAACCTAGAGATTGTTAGTGCTTTGCGCTTGGTTCTATGTGAATCCTTATTGTACCGACAGCGATATATTGTTTTGCTTTCTTATGACAAATTTACTTATTGTAAGTCCCTTTGGATAAAAGCGTCTGCTAAATGCCCTAAATGGTAATGTAAATGTTGGTGATAAAATGTCCTCATTGGAAGTAATTCTACCACTAAAAGTTGAAGACATCCACTCCATCATTACGGGTGCGCCGGTGTTCAAAACATTAACAGTATTCGATCAACCGTTTCACAGATGGGGGGGGCTAATAACCCTTTTAGTTTTCACTTTCGCTCTTTGCGCTAATGGTGGTGTTGCTTTCGGATAACACATAATTCACATGATTATCACCTTTTGTCTAATCGCCGGCACAACAATGGTCAAACGTTCCCCCGTCGGCCGCAGTTAATCTCCGACCATTGTTGCCCGAAGAAACAATCTGATTGAGTCCTCGCGGCTCTCGTTTCAGCCCCAACGTGCCGCCATTATCTCCGCATAAATCCCCACACCTTCTCATTATATAGCGCCTAATTAGCTCAGAGCTTAATTAAATGGCCATTAATCACCCAGACAGGGCCCCGGCACGCGGGGGGACCGCGCTACACGTGTTAGCGATAGCGTAGCGCGGCACACGTGTAAGCGATAGCGTAGCGAAGCGTAGCGTGGCACCTGGGTTAGCGGCAGAGGCTAGCTGCTAGTTGATTGACGACGTTCGACCGGGGGTTGTGCAATTGCCACGGGGACGACGTTTTCTGGCGCTACGTACAAAAAGCAAAAATACATTAAAGGACACCACAATGAGGTCAAAAGTTACCCAGGATTCAGTTGGCTCAGTGCAAGGCCGGTGTGGTCTCGAGGCGTCAGACGATTGTGATTAGCTGCGACATGCACGTACTTGCGCTGAACTCACTCTCGCACGCACTGAAAAGAAAGAGACCAACAGAAGAAGATTAGCAGCTGAAAGTGGTCTCTTCCCCCCCACTGGGCTGTGAGTGAGAGCTGTGACTACAACGGCCTCCTCTCTCTGTTCGCCTCTCTTTCTATCTCCCTCTCTCTCTATCTCTCTCTCTCTCTCTCTCTGTCATCCTTCCTCTCTCTCTCTCTCTCTCTCTGTTATCTGTCCTCTCTCTCTCTCTCTCTATCTTTGTCATCTTTGCTCGCTCTCTCTCTCTCTGTCTCTGTCTCTCTCTCTCTCTGTCTCTCTCTCTGTCACCTTTCCTTTCTCTCTCTATCATCCTCCTTCCTCTCAGAACGGTAGGATAGGCCTTGAGGCGAGGGGGAGAGAAGGGGGGAGAGGAGTGGTGGGTGGGGGAGGGGGGGGAGGGGGGGGAGGGAAGCTGCGATTAAGGGGGAGGAGCTGTCCCAGCAGGGTTCCAGCGGCGGTGAGTCCGTCTCAGTGTTCAACGGGTTACGTTCCGTTACTCATCCTCGGCTTGTAGAGGCCTTTGATGGGTTTGGACATCACACGCTGAGTGCTCTGTCCCCAGTTACCTGAGCGAGGCAGGCTTCTGCTCAAATCAGACATGTCCCGTCACGGATTCACCCTAGCAACCTCTCCTCAGCACAGTGACCTCCAAATGACCCCTGTCTTGATTCGTCTTTTACTCTCTCCTTTCCTCTTGACTCTCTTTTCCTCACCTCTCCTTTCTACGTTTCCCTCTCCCGCTTCTCCTCTCTCCCGCTGTTTTCCCCACCTCCTTTCGTCTCCTCATCTCTCCTTTCCTCAGCCCTCTCTTCTCCTTTGTCCTATCCCTTTCCTCCTCTCCCTCACTTTTCCTCATCTCCTCTCTTCTCCTGTCCCTCCTTTCCTTGCCCCTCTCTTCTCCTTTGTGCTCCCTCACCTCCTCTCGTCTTTCGCTCTCCTTTCTTTGTGCCTCTCCCTCCCCTTACTCCTCTCTCTCTCACTTATCCTCACTCCCTCTCTTCTCCTCCTCTCTTCCTCCTTTCAACTCTTCCGCTCATTCCAATCATGGCATCATTCAACGCTTTTATCCACAGCAGCGACTGCCTGGTGTGTCAAACGACTCTGCTCTCCTCCTCTTATGTTCTCTTCTTTCAAATCCAACGCACATCATTTCCCATCAGACCAGCGGGCTAGCTGTTCAAATACACGAACAAGATACCTTTGTTTCTTCATATTCTTGTCAAACGTTCGCTCTGACTGAGGCTAGGTTCTTCTTTACCCTAGCAGTAAAACAGGCAGGGTAGAGGCAGGACAGTGTTGTGGGAGGATTAGGTGTTCCAGCCAAAAGGCTCGCGGTTTGATGCCCGATGTCCACCGCCCAACTTGTAGGCATCCTAGTGCAACATTACCCCTTAACGGGCTGAGGACATTTAGGTTTACTTGAGCTTTCTGCTAAATCCTAAATACATTCCAAATTTCTTTTTACTTTGCCATATTTTCTTTTATCCATTTCCTTTTATCATTTCATTTTTATTGCATGAAGATGTTTTTATGTGAAGTACTGTGACTGCCTCGTGTTTGAAAAGTTCTACATAAATAAAGTTGCCTTGGCTTGCCCTAACCCCTACCTAGCTGCTTCAGAGCTCAACGAGTTACTGGACTCAGTTCAAATCAAGCCTCAGTAGATGAGCCGCGTCTGCTGAACGAAACAAACGGCATATTAAACAGTGACCAGCTGCCGGGGTTTGGATAAAACACAAACAGAGTGGCGACAATAAACCACTCTCCTCATCCACTTACCGCGCGGTGATTCATGCTTCGGAGGGATGAAATGAGACGCCTGGTGGAAGGACACGGGAGCGAGAGTGCCGTCCGTCATTTGTCCCCACCCACTCCCTCCTTGAGTAATGGTCTTCATGCGTCGGAGAGAAGGACGAGGAGGAGGAAGAGGGGGAGGAGGACGAAGACGAGGAGGACGGATGACAGCTCTGTCGTCTTCCACATTTGTCGCTTTCCCCGAACGCACTTGACCCCCCGCTAATCACGCCGCCGGCGCAACAAGCCGGCGAAACAAGTTGTGTCATGTCGGCAATTGATGTAACATGACACAGTAATAACGGCCGCAAATGAACTGAGTACTCGGGGTGCAAATTGAATCTGCGGTGGCGAGGGCGAGAGGGAGAACGATGGCGACGAGGATGATGTGGAATCAGTCGGGGATGAAGACGAGTGTTTACGTTGGCGTTCCTCCACGCAGTGTGTCCCAGAAGTGCCCCTTCAGTTGCTCACCGGCATCCAGAAGGCTCGGGGGTTTGGGGGGGGGGGGGGCGGGGGGGGTGCGTACGCTGTTAGCTGGTTAGTTAGCAACGCACGCCAATCTCTGTATGAGTGTCTGTAGGTTTGTCCCCCGCCCTCCGTCTCCCCCGTTCTCTCCACTTGCTTAGAGCTAGCACTAAATGGGGTGGTAGTAGCTCTGGAGGCAGAGCGGGTTGACTGGTAACAGGAAGTGTTGCTACTTCGACCGCCGGCTCCTCCTAGATGAGTGTGGAGGTGTCCCTGAGCGAGACGCCTCACCCTGCCTGCTCCCAACGAGATGGCTGTCTCCCTGCAGGGTTGACTCCGCCGTCGGTGTGTAATGTGTGCAAGATGTAAGTCGGCTTTGGGTCAAAGTGTCCAAAATGCCCTAAATGTAGGTACCGACCGTGTGTATGTCGCACAACGTGTGAGGCCGGTTTAAACATCGCTGGCTAATTGGGAGCCTCCCACGACGTTGTCTCCTGGCGTCAAGGTGTCGAATGTTTGGGGCTCGGAAATCGCCTGACGGCCACGGATTCCAGACCAGGGGGCCGGTTGCACTCGTCCAGCCTGCGCAAGTCACAACCAATCAATCACAGGGCGAAAAGAAACGGAGAAGAAAAACGGTTTGACCCGGGCTGGAACAACATCTGCTGACATATTTCCATAATGTACGCTTCGGGGGGGGGGGGGGGGGGGGGTTGGGGTCTGGTCTGGGTTCGAGGGAGGCTGCTGGTTCGGGGTTCGGGGTCTGGGCCGCCTGCTTCACGGTAATTCTCAGAGCGGACTCGGCGAAGCCTCGGGCGGAACACCTGCGCAGCAGACACGCCGGGTTGCGGCCGGGGTCACCCACCTGCCCGCACCCTCGGGGCACCTCGGCGCTCAACGGCTCGCACGCAGACGTCTGTCGGCGTGACCAATGGCGTTGGAGGAGGCGGGGAAGTGAGAAATCGGAACGTCGTGGGGTGTGCTTTTCCACTGCCCTCCAACGCCATTGGTCAAGCCTTTCAGGCTTGACCAATGGTGTTGGAGGACTGTGAAAAGCACACCCCGTTATCATCAGCTATCAACTGACTACTATGAGGATGAGGAGGGAGGTGGAGATGATGGAAGTCATGGGGATGACGATAATTTGTGCAGCGAATCTTCACTGACAGGTGCCGCCTAGGGAGCTTGACTGGCCTCGACACAGGACACAGAATGTAGAAAACTGGTTGAAACCGGTTTATTGTCGAGGTTAGAGCAGGTGATCCATGCTTCCAGGTCAGAGATCTCTGAGTATGTGTGTGTGGCTGGTTTAACCTGTGGTACAGGCCAGGTGAGGCTGCTTAAATCAGCCATCATCCACACACATTCTTCAATGATGATGATGAGGTTGGTGATGATACTGACAATGATTGTGGCAGTGATGGTTGGATTAAGCAGACGGAAGTGAGGATTGAAGTGATGATGATGATGATGATGAGTCCTTTAGGAGAGACACATGGGGAGATCCTTCCATAACTAAGATCAGGTGTGCAGCAGGTCACTGTTTGATCACCCAGTTTCTGTACCTGCACAGGTGTAACAAATCAAAACACAAACGATTCACGTTCGGCAGCCAATCAAGGACCCCGGCTTCACCCAATCGGGACATATCGTACCCCATCATCATTAAAGGTGACATATCATAACACCAGGTGTGAGTGTGACTAGTTATACAAGCAGCTTGAAAAATGTGCCTCTTCTGACATCACAAGTGGGCATGTCCACCTAGATGTGTGCTGGGTAGATCAGTCTACCAGCGTACCCAGTAGACTGTAGCAAACGTCGCTCATCTATCCAGCACACATCTAGTTGGACTCGCCCACTTGCGATGTCAGAAGACACAGAAGGCACATTTTAAAAACGGCTCGTAACGGCTAATCACACTCACACCTGGTGGTTTAACA
>NW_027641291.1:26178-28678 GCF_949987615.1 Pollachius pollachius
GAAGATCAAAGTTGAAAAAAACTGTGAAAACATGAGGTTTAAACAGCGGATCAAAGTGTTTCGTCGGTTGTGAGTTGTGTAAACGTTGCAGTCACACCTGCCACTCCTGGTAGGTGTTGGAGAGTGCGCCCCCAAACAAAATAGATGTGCAAAAGTTTTAGCGTTTTGATTGACAAAAAAATATTTTAATATTAACCATAATTGTTGTTAAAAATATATTTAGTTGTTTTGTTCTTTTAGAAATAATTGAGTCATTGTATTGTTTTGGGTTGTTTGGCCTGTGGCTCGAACTGCTCTTTCAGTCACATGCACACAATTGCCATTTCATCACAGACCTTGGTTTTTAAAATGATGTCAGGATGGTGTTTAGTGTTTATGAGAAAGAAAGGAGAGAGTTTAGTGTTTAAAACAGAAATGAGAGTTTAGTTTAATTGAGTTGAGTGTTTTAACTGAAAACAAATTTGAGAGAGCTGAGTCTTTAAAACAGAAAGGAGAGAGTTTAGCGTTTACAACTGAAAGGGGAGAGTTTAATGTTTAAAACCGAAAGGAGTCGGTTTGGTATTTGAAACCACCAGGGACAACAAGCTTAAACAAAACATAACCAAGGCTATAGGCTGGGAAAAAAAGATGTGAGAAGAGAGACGGTGAGAGAGAGAGGCAGAGAGACAAAAAACCTCCATCTCTTTAGAGAGGGAGAGAGCGAGAGCGAGAGAGAGAGAGAGAGAGAGAGAGAGAGAGAGACGGGGACAGACTGACTCGGAAAGGGACCTGGAAAAAAAAGAAAAAAAAGCTCCATCTCTCTTTAAAGGCGGGCGCGAGAGGGAGAGGGGGGGGAGAGACAGAGAGACGAGAGTGCTTCAGGATGAAGTGGGAGGAGAGAAAGAGAGTGAGAGGAAGGGGGGGGGGGGGGCGAGGGGCAGCAGGGGAGGGAGTGTGGGGCGGGGGGGGGGGGGGGGGGGGGTTGAAGAGGGAGACGATGGAGGGGTGTCTTTGAGTCTTTGTGTGGGGTGCTGTCCCGGTGAATAGGCCCTCAGAATGTGGGAGCACGTGGAGGACTCAGGGGGGGCCTGGCTGGAGACAGGTACCCCCGCCCGCCCCCCCGTCCCGTCTCGTGGGAGCAGGTAGCCGGCCCCGTATTGCTTTAATTGGCCGGGGGGGAGGGGGCACTGCAAACCAACACACAGAGTATAATGGGGCAAATTGTGGCGCACAAAAGCGCTTAGCCCGCGACGCTAGCCCTCTGCTAATCTGTGGTGGAATGAGGCGATGGTGGGGCTCTTCCTGAGCCACAGCAGCTGCCCCTGCCTCCTCTGCCCCTGCCTACTCTTCCTCCACCGGGGCTTTTTACCGCGGGTTTTTTTTTAAATTTTTTGTTCTCATTCAGGCAGTTGAAACTGAGAATACCTTCTCCGGGAGCAGTCCTCCACCATGCACGCAGACAGAGAGAGAGAGTCTGTGTGTGAATAAGAGACAGGGAGAGAGGGTGTGAGTGTGTGTGTGTGTGTGTGCGTGTGCGTGTGCGTGTGTGTGTGTGTGTGTGTGTGTGTGTGTGTGGTGTAAGAGAGAGAGAGTGTGTGTGTGTGTGTGTGTGCGTGTGTGTGTGTGTGTGTGTGTGTGTGTGTGTGTCTATGTAAGAGAGAGAGAGAGAGAGTGTGTGTGTGTGTGCGTGTGTGTGTGTGTGTGTGTGTGTATGTGTGTGTTTTGAGAGAGCGATAGTGTGTGTGTTTGTGTAAGAGAGAAATAATGTGTGTGTGTATGTGTGTGTGTCTGTGCAAGAGAGAGAGTGTGTGTGTGTGTGCGTGCGTGTCTGCACCTGTGTGTGAGTGTGTGTGCTAGAGCCACTGAAACAGACTGTGAGATGAAAGAGGGCGAGAGAGAGAGAGAGAGAGAGAGCTAAAGGAGACAAAGGCAGAGTGACAGAGGTATCAAGCGAGAGATAGAGCGCACGTGAAAGGCAGAGGGAAAGCGAGCTAAGGAGAGAGAGAGAGAGGAGAGAGGGACAGACGAGTAGGTACAAGAAAGAGAGAGAGGGAGGGCGAGTGACAGAGAGATCAGGGCAGTGAAAGAGAGCGAGGGAGGGAGAGAGAGGGTGTCTTTGTGAAGGGGAGAATAGAGCCGGCGCTCAGATAAGGCCCAAAGTGGAGGCTGTCACCGCCGGCAACAGAGGAATAAAGTGATGACATTTACACTGACAGAGGAGAGAGGGAGGGAGAGAGAGAGAGAGAGAGAGAGAGAGAGATAACTGCCCACTGGTTGGCGGGAGGAATCTGATATTTACCACACACTCGCACGCACGCTCGCACGCACAAACACACACACAAGATAATTAAGGGCTACGGTGTGTTTAGTATCAGCGGGGGTTGTCATGGTTAACGACACGTTGAGTTAAGGATACCTTGTCCAACCATCCCCCCCCCCCCCCCGACCACACACATACACACACACACAAACAGGAACACATATTAAAACACAAACACACACAAACACAAAGAATGCAACC